>NW_004443972.1:12995359-13002721 GCF_000243295.1 Trichechus manatus latirostris
CGTAGTTAATGTCACTGAACTGTGCATGTAGAAATTTTTAAAATGTTGTATCTTTGGCTATGTGTATTTTCACCAAAAAAAAAAAAAAAAGAGGTTGAGAAGTTAGAGGGTTGATATCTTCTGAGGTTGTTAACCAATCTCATAAAACAACACGTGTACTTCTGTTTCATGAGAAACTATTTGTTCTGTAAGCCTTCACCTGAAGTACAATAAAAAAAATAAATAAAAAAATCCAAAAAAGAAAAAAAAGGTTTCTGAAAAGACAGGACACAGCAGTAGATAGAAAACTTGCTGTTTTCTGTCTTGACTTGATTAAGACTAGTTCCACAAAGTCCTAAAGTCTTACTTAAATTGTAAGTTTTCTGGGCCATTAATATATCTTTAGAGAATGTATCTAAGCACTACTGCTGATAGGTTTCTTTACTCATTCATTCTATAAAGAGAGTGACCACTATGTGATGGGAATGGTTTCTTGATAAATGGGTCAAGCAGATTTAGATCCTGTATCCCCGCTTGTTAGCACAGCCTAAATAAACTGACATAATTGTTCAGAAATACTTAATGAGTGCCTACCATGTGGCAGGGAGCCCTGGTGGCACAGTGGTTAAAGTGCTCAGCTGCTAACCAAAAAGTTGGTGGTTCATACCCACCAGCTGCTCTGCGGGAGAAAGATGTGGCAGATGGCTTCCGTAAAGATTTACAGACTTCAGACCCTATGGGGCAGTTCTACTCTGTCCTATAAGGTTGCTATGAGTCAGAATCAACTTGACAGAAGTGGGTTTGGTATTTTTGTTTGGTTGGTTGGTTGGTTTTTTAGTTTTATAGTACACAGGAAGATAAATTTGGTCCTGTTGTTTTGAGAGTGGACTCATTTTGGTGATTATATAGAATTACTGCTATTTTTACCATTTGATAAATATGTTACTATGATCACCATTTTCTTATCCATCAATTCTCACTGGGCAATTATGAAAATTACATTAGAATTTTTGAATAATTTAAAGGCCTTATACACTATACTCTCAATAAATGTAAATGTCCATTCTCTTCTTTCCCAGATTTTACTAAAACTAGTGCTTTGAATTGATTTCTCACAGAAGGAAATCAGAATAGCTAGTGAAATTACTTTTAATTTCCTTGAGGTAAAATCACATAACTACTTAGAGTAACATTTTGCAGGTAATTCCTCCACGTGGCTCATAAATTTTTAGTTTATTCACTTACTAATTCATTCAGTACCTACTGTGTGCAATGCACTGTGCCAGACACTGGTAGACACTGTGAAAAAGAGAGAGATCTCATGGACTTCAGGTCCAGAAAAAGGGAAATATCTTAAATAACTAGTTACACAATTGATTAAATTGTGATACATATTACCCATAATCATTGCTGTTGAGTCAATTCTGACTCATAGTGACTGTATAGGACAGAGTAGAACAGCCCCCATAGGGTTTCCAAGGAGCAACTGGTGGATTCTAACTGCTGACCTTTTAGTTAGCCGCTGTAACTCTTAATCACTGAGCCATCAGGGCAAATACAGGGTAGTATAAAAACTATAATGAGGTGAACTTGTCAGAGGTATCAAGGAAAGTTTCTCTTAGGAAGTGAGTGTTGAGCAGAGCTTAAGAGCAGGATAAAAATTAATTAGGTGTTGGGTGCATGTGTGTGTGCGCATGTGTGTGTGTGCATGTGCGTGAAGGACTCAAGACAGCAAAGCACTTAGTTTTAGAGGAACCTGAATAAGGTCAATGTGGCAAGAAATAGAAAGTACTAGAGTTGAATCTAAAGAGGTAATCAGAAGATACAAGTGCCTTTTAGGCCACATTAAAAATCTGGATCCTAATTTTGAAAGTAAGGAGAAGTCATTGAAGAATTTCAAGCAGGAGAATGACATAATCAGATTGAAACTTTAAAATATCATTCTGGCTTCTAGTGTGGAGAATGGGCTGTGGTTATGTAAGAGTGAACTCTAGGTCACTAGCTGGGAAGATAGTGCAGTTGTCCAGATAAGAGAAGATGTTGGTGAGAACTAAAATTTTGGCAGGGGAGACGTACAGCAGAGGATTGTGGTATGTAAGGGAGTAGGCAGGAAAGGAGAGGAAGGATTCAAGGATATTTCTCAGGGTTCTAATGTTTATACCTGGTGGACAAAGTTGTTATTCATTCAGGGAGAATCATTGAGAATTGTCAGGTTGGATGTTTATGAATTCCACTTTGGACACTGAGTTTGAAATGACTGTGAGACACCAAGTAGCGCTGTAGTTAGATGTTAACTGGGTAGGTGTTGTCTAAATCTAAGGTTTAGAGGATAGGTGTTGTCTGGAGAGAAAAATTTAAGAGTTCTTTTGGTATACAAGGGATAATCAATACTGAGACTGTGGATAAGATGATCTGGTTGCATGTTTTTACACCAGAAATCCAGTGAAGCTGTCTGGAGGAACTTCTTAATTTTTTACAGTCCTACGGCAAAGCTTATAGTTGATTCAATCTGCCTTAAAATGTTTTCAAGAGTCATGTTATATGGGTGGAATCCAGGCTGTCCGAAGCCATGGAGGCTGGATAAACCCCCGGAACTATTGCCCTGAGATAATCTTTAAACCTTAAAGCAAAAATATCCCCTGAAGTCTTCTTAAAACCAAACAACAGTTTGGTTTAACTAGTAAAAAATGTCTGCCTTGAGCATTATGCTCTTTTAAGATCTATCTGTATGGGATTAAATGGACAACAGCAACCGGAAAAATTAGATAGGAGCCTTAGGGGGCAGTGAGTTTATGTTAATGGGGGAGGAACAACTCAGAAATGGAGGGTGAAAATCATTGCTCAACTCTAGGAATCTAATCAGTGTCACTGAATTGTACATGTAGAAACTGTTGAATTGGTGCATGTTCTGCTGTGTATATTCTCAACAATAACAACAAAATAAATAATTTAAAAAAAAAAAAACAGTGTCATGCTGTATGGCACCAAGGTTTAGACTCAAAACCGATTATTTATTGTAACTTCTTAAGAACATCCAAAGTTCTTTCTTGAGAAAAAATATTGGTTCTATGTGTAGATACCACTATATTTGCAAACACTTACACTGGTGTATTGATTTTTTTACCAGAATAGACTTCAAAATCATGTACTCAAGTGTACACAACACTTTGCATCACTTGCCCCCAAAAGAGAACTTTGTCCCTTCAGATCTGAGTTTTAAACAACATGGCGTTCATTTGATTCACAACACAAAATAGCTACAATACAGCTACTTCTTAGAAAATCCAATCATAAATGAAAACAAAAAATTCATTTTTGCCTGAGACAAGTATTTGTGGGAGAGGGAGAAGCAAAATCTAGTCTATTAAGTTAGATAATCAGTAAGAAGAGTGTTTATCATTGAAGGTTTTTATGTGATCTTCGTCTGCTATGTTGTCCAAACTGAAGATCACAAGGAAAATACAAAATATTTTCTTTCTTCTGAAAGTAATTTATTGTTTGGTGTTTTGCTTAGAGGACACTGAAAATACATTGGACAATATGCTCAAAATGTCCCTAAAGTAAATGAAGTAGCAGATTTTTGCACAGCCATTTCTAGCCATGTTCCTCAATTCAAGACTAAGACATGAAGCCAAAAAAAAAAAATCCAGTAACTAATTCTGGGAGGTGAGAGAGAGGAGGGAAGATGGTCAGTTCCAAGTATGCGGTTCTGTGACCTAACTTAAAGTGCTGCTCAGCAGGGGAACTGCTTCCCTGGTCCATTTTCCCAGGCCATGCAGCCACACTGGTGGGATCCCTGGGGGCTTTTTTGTTTGTTTGTTTATTTGTTTTCTCTTTCTTTTTTCCTTTTATTTTTCTTCATTTTTCGGTTTCTTATCTCTTTCTACTTACCTTCCTTTACTGTCTCTTGAATACCTGGCACCGTGTATCATCTCCACATCTTATAGCTGGGCTGTACTGCGTGGCTTGGGCGCCACTCTCCAGTCTGCACAGCCATGCCAGTGAGATCCCTGGGGGCATTTTTTTAATTTTTAATTTTTTTATTAATTTTTTTCTTTTTATTTTTCTCCATTTCTCAGTTTCTTGTCTTTCCACTCCAGCAACAAGCTCCCTCAGCATTTTTTTTTGCTCCAGTTTCTCTCTCCTTTTTCGCTTCTTTTCCATATCCAACCTAGCTCCATACATCACAAACTCCCCCCACCACCACCTCCTGCCTATCTGCACCGTGTGCTGAACATTGCACTCCTGAACAGCACAGGCACGACCTACTGGAACCTTCCATGCACTGACCACTGGCTCATCTTGTTGGCCCAAGTACGTGCCACAAATAACCCATCCCAGCCACTCCCCTTTAGCTGTACCTGTCCTGCTACTCCATAGCTGAACGACTGGCCTTGACCATTGGACAAGGAGGTGAGAAATATTGTGTCCACTGACAAGCAAAGAGTGCACAGCCCACCTGTTCAGACATAACCAAATAAAACAAAAAAGGAAGACAAAACAAACACATCTACAATCAATAAACAAAGAAAATAACTACTAAATTTCCCAAAGACAGCAGACAATATCAAAACATATAAAAAAACAGGACAGGATGGTTCCAGTAAGCATCCAAAATAAAACACCAGATGACCTTCCAGGAGAAGAAAAGGCACTAGAACTACCTGATAGGGAATTCAAATCTCTAATATTCAGAACTATGCAAGAGTTGAAGCAAAAAGCACATAAAAATGAGGAAAAAATAGATAAATTCATGGAAAAGGCAGACAAATTGATGGAAAGTACAGACCAAAAAAATGGAAGAATTCAGGAAAATAATACAGTAACAAAATGTCAAAATAAATTCACAACTACAAATCATACAAAAACAACAATTAGAAATCCAAAAGATAAACAACAAGATTTCAGAAATGGACAGTGTCGTAGAAGGGCTGAGGAACAGGTCTGAAACAATGGAAGACAGGATTAGCGAAATTAAAGACAAACACGTGGATAAAACTTTGAGGAAAAATCAGAAAAAAAAAACAAAGACAAATGAAGAAACTCTGAGAATTATGTGGATACAATCAAAAGAAAAATTGATGAGTGTTTGGAGTTCCAGAACAGGGGGAGAAAACAAAACACAGATAGGACCATTGAAGAACTGCTGACAGAAAACTTCCCTAATATCATGAAAGATGAAAAGGTGGCCATCCAAAAAGCTCAACCAACCCCACAGAGGATAGACCCCCCCCAAAAAATCACCAAGGCATATCATAATCACACTTGCTAAAACCAAAGACAAAGAAAGATCCTGAGAGCAGCTCGAGAAAAACAAAAAGTCACATACAGAGGGGAAACAATAAGACTAAGCTCTGATTACCCCGCAGAAACCATGCAGGCAAGAAGGTAATGGGATGACATATATAAAACCTTGAAAGAAAAAAATTGCCAACCAAGAATAATATATCCTGGAAAACTCTTGTTCAAGTATGATGTTGAAATTAGGACACTTTCAGATAAACGGAAATTAAAGGAATATGTAAAAACCAAACCAAACTTACAAGAATTATTAAAGGGAGTCCTTCAGTTTGAGAAGAAAGAACATCAGATGACAGCCTGAATCTAGGACACAAGATTGCACCAGCCAGATAACAACCTAGGAAATGAACTCTCAAGGACTATTCAAAACCAAAAGATGTACAACAGGGAACCAGAAAGGTTAATCTGTAAATGACAACAATGTCAGAACAATAAAAGAGGGAATAAATGGTGTAGGTTTAGAACTTTCTAATGGAGAGGAAGGCAAGGCGATACCAACTAATAGTACACTAGTTCAAACTTAGGAAGATAAGGGTAAATTTCAAGATAACCACAAAGAAAGTTAACAAACCTACTCATCAAAATAAAGAAGAAAAACATAAAGTTCCAGTAAAAACAAAAGAAATGAAAAAAAAATCCACAGGGAAAAAAAGGAATTCACCACAGAAGAGTAAGAGGAACAAAGAAATTGTCAGCACTACAAAAATGACAACAATAAACTCACACCTATCAATAATTACACTGAATGTAAATGGCCTAAATGCACCCATAAAGAGACAGAGAGTGACAGCATGGATTAAAAAAACAGAATCCATCAATATTCTGTCTACAAGAGACACACCTTAGAGACAAAGGCATAAATTTATTAAAAATCAAAGGATGGAAAAAACATACCAAGCAAACAGCCACCAAAAAAGACCAGGAGTAGCAATACTAATCTCAGATAAAATAGACTTTATAACAAAATCCACCATAAAAGACAAAGAAGGACACTACATCATGATTAAAGGGATGATCCATCATGAAGACATGACCATAATAAATATCTACACACCCTATTATAGGACTCCAAAATACATAAAACAAACTTTAACAGCACTAAAAAGAGAAATCGACAGTTTCACTATAATAGTAGGAGACTTCAACACACCACTCCCTGTAAAGGACAAAACATCTAGAACGAAACTTAACAAAGATACAGAAGATCTAAAGGCCACAATCAGCCAACTTGAACTCATAGATATATATAGAACACTCCACCCAACAGCTGCAAAGTACACATTCTTTTCCAATGCACATGGAACATTCTCCAGAATAGACCACATGTTAGGCCACAGAGCAACCCTCAGCAAATCCAAAACACTGAAATAATACAAAGTATCTTCTCTGATCACAACACCATCAAAGTAGAAATTAACAACAGGAGGAGCAAGGAAAAAAAAATACATGGAAACTAAATAACACCCTGCTTAAAAACACTGAGTAAATAGAAGAAATCAAAGATAGAATAAAAAAATTCCTAGAATCAAATGAGAATGAAAACACATCATACCAAAACCTTTGGGAACAGCAAAGGCAGTGATCAGAGGTCAATTTATAGCAATAGATGCACACATCAAAAAAGAAGAAAGGGACAGAATCAAAACATTAGCAACACAACCACAACAAATAGAAAGAGAACAGCAAAAGAAGCTTACAAGCCACCAGAAGAAAGGAAATAATAAATATCAGAGCAGAAATAAATGAAATAGAGAAGAGAAAAACAATAGAAAGAATCAACAAAACCAAAGGCTGATTCTTTGAAAGGATCAACAAAAGCAACAAACCACTAGCCAAATTTACAAAAGAAAAACAGGAGAGGACACAAATACCCCAAATAAGAAATGAGATGGGGGACACTACAACAGATCCAAATGAAATAAAAAGGAGCATAACAGAGTATTATGAAAAACTATACTCCAACAAATTTGAAAATCTAGAGGAAATGGACATATTTCTAGAAACACACTACCTATCTAGACTAACGAACTGAAGTTGAAAACCTGAACAGATTCATAACAAGAGAAGAGATTGAAAAGGCAA
>NW_004443972.1:13002821-13054741 GCF_000243295.1 Trichechus manatus latirostris
ATGGTTCAACATTAGAAAATTAATCAACATAATCCACCACATAAATAAAATAAAGGAAAAGAATCACATGATTATCTCAATTGACGCAGAAAAGGCATTCAACAAAGTCCAACACCCATTCCTGATAAAAACTCTCAACAAAATAGGTATACAGGGGAAATTCCTCAGCATAATAAAGGGCATCTATGAAACCAACAGCCAACATCATTCTAAATGGAGAGAAGCTGAAAACATTCCCCTTGAGAACAGGAAGGATACAAGGATGTCCTTTATCACCACTCCTATTTAACATTGTGCTGGAAGTCCTAGCTAGAGCAATAAGGCAAGAAAAAGAAATAAAGAGCGTCCTGGTTGGTAATGAAGAAGTAAAACTGTCCCTATTTGCAGATGATATGATACTATATATGGAAAACCCAGAAGACTCCCTGAAAAAACTATTGGAACTAATAGAGATTCAGCAGAGAAGCAGGATACAAAATAAACACACAAAAATCAGTTGGATTCCTATACACCAACAAAGAGAATGACAAAAAGGAAATCAGGAAAGCAATACCATTTATAATAGCTCCTAAAAGAATAAGATACTTAGGAATAAATCTAACCAGTGATGTAAAAGACCTATACAAAGAAAACTACAGAACACTACAGCAAGAAACCAAAAAAGATCTACATAAATGCTCATGGATAGGTAGACTCAGCATTGTGAAAATGACAGTTCTACCCAAAGCAGTCTACAAATACAATTCAATCCTGTTCCAAATACCAGCAACATTCTTTAAAGAGACAGAAAAAATAGTCATTAACTTTATATGGAAAGGGAAGAGGTCCAATGGGGAAAAGACAATCTTTTTAACAAATGGTGCTTGCAAAATTGGATGTCCGTCTGCAAAAAAAATGAAACAGGACCCATACCTCACACTATACACAAGAACTAATTAAAAATGGATCAAAAACCTTAGTCTAAAACAAAAAACTATCAAGTTCATGGAAGAAAAAATAGGATCAACGCCAGAGACCCTAATACACAGCATTAACAGGATACAAACCATAACTAACAACATACAAACTCCAGAAGATAAGCTAGATAACTGGGATCTTCTAAAAATTAAACATTTATGCTCATCAAAAAACTTCACCAAAAGAGTAAAAAGAGAACCTACAGACTGGGAAAAAAAGTTTGCCTATTAAAAATCTGACAAATTTCCAATCTCTAAAATCTACAGGAAAATCCAACACCTCTACCACAAAAAAACAAATAATCCAATTAAAAAACGGGCAAGGGAAATGAACAGACACTTCACCCAAGAAGACGTTCCAGCGGCTAACAGACAGATGAGGAAATGCTCGCCATCACTAGCCATTAAGGAAATGCAAATCAAAACCACAATGAGATACCATCTCACCCTGGCATTACTGTCACGAATCAAAAAAAGAGAAAATAACAAATGTTGGAGAGGCTTCAGGGAGATTGGAACTCTTATGCACTGCTGGTGAGAAGGCAAAATGGTACAACCATTTTGGAAAATGATATGGTGCTTCCTTAGAAAGCTAGAAATAGAAATAACATATGATCCAGCAATCCCACTCCAAGGAATATATCCTAGAGAAATAAGAGTTGTCACACGAATAGACATGCACACCCATGTTCATTGCACCATTGTTCACAATAGCAAAAAGTTGGAAACAACCTAGATGCCCATCAACAGATGAATGGATAAACAAACTATGATACATACACACAATGGAGTACTATGCAATGAAAAAGAACAATGATGAATCTTCGAAGCATCTCACAACATGGATGAATCTGGAGGGCATTATGCTGAGTGAAATAAGTCAATCACAAAACGACAAATATTGTATGATACCACTGCTATAAAAACTCATGAAAAGGTTTACACACAAAAAGAAACAATCTTTGAATGTTACAAGGGAGGAGAGGGGTGGGGATGGAAAAACACTGAATAAACAATAGATAAGTGGTAACTTTGGTGAAGGGTAACACAGTATACAGCACTGGGGAAGCCAGCACAACTTGTTCAGAGTAAGGTCAATGAAGCTTCATGGACAAACCCAAACTCCCCTAGGGACTAAATTGCTGGGCTGAGGGCTATGGGGACCGTGGTCTCAGGGAACATCTAGCTCAATCAGCATAATATAGTTTATAAAGAAAATGTTCTACACTCTACTTTGGTGAGTAGTGTCTAGGGTCTTGAAAGCCTGTGAGCAGCCATCTAAGATACTCCACTGGTCTTACCACTTAAGGAGCAAGGGAAAATGAAGAAAACTAAAGACACAAAGGAAAGATTAGTCCAACAGACTAATAGACCACAACTACTATGGCCTCCACCAGACTGAGTCCAGTACAACTAGATGGTGCCTGGTTACCACCACTGACTGCTCCGCCAGGGATCAGAATAGAAGGTCCCGGACAGAGCTGGAGAAAAATGTAGAACAAAATTCTAACTCAAATAAAAAGACCAGACTCACTGGCCTGACAGAGACTGGAGAAACCCCGAGAGTATGGCCTCCAGATACTCCTTTAGCCCAGTAACAAAGTCACTCCGGAGGTTCACCTTTTAGCCAAAGATTAGACAGACCCATAGGACAAAAAGAGACTAAAGGGACACACCAGCCCAGGGGCAAGGGGGCAAGGACTCGGAGGCAGGAGGGGACAGGAATGCTGGTAATAGGGAGCCCAAGGTCAAGAAGGGAGTGTACTGACCCCATGTCATGGGGTTGTTAACTGTAATGGTTTGACTTGTGTCCCCCAAAAAATGTGTGTATCAGTTTGGCTAGGCCATGATTCCTGGTACTGTGTGATTTTCCTGTATGTTGTAAACCTGCCTCTATGAAGTTAATGAGGGAGGATGTGTGGCAGTTGTGTTAGTAAGGCAGGACCTGATCTACAAGACTGGATTGTGTCCAGAGGCAATCTCTTGAGATATAAAAGACAGAAGTGAGCAGTGAGACAGGGAGACCTCTTACCATCAAGAAAGCTGTGCCGGGAGCAGAGCGCGTCGTTTGGACGGGGGTCCCTGTGCAGACAAGCTCCGAGTCCTGGGAAACACTGAAGAGAAGAAGGCCGACAGAGAGGAAAAAGCCTTCCCCTGGAGCTGATGCCCTGAATTTGGACTTCTAGCCTACTTTGACTGTGAGGAAATAAACTTCTCTCCATTAAAACCATCCACTTGTGGTGTTTCTGTTATAGCAGCACTAGATGACTAAGACATTAACCAATGTCATAAAACAATATATGTACTAACTGTTTAATGAGAAGCTAGTTTGTTCTGTAAACCTTCATCTAAAGTTCAATTAAAAAAAAAAAAAAACGCTGACTTTTTGGTTAGCAGACGAGCACTTTAACCACTACATAACCAGGGCTCTTTATGGGATCTTAGGTACCCCCCAAAAAACATTAAAAGTAGTAGAAGGCAGTACTTAAGACTAGTATACGCTCTGGCATTACACAGAGCTCAGTTTGATTTCTGGCTCTGCCACTTGTAGCTGCAGAGTTTTAAGCAAGCTACTTAACCTCCTAAGTCTTAGTTTTCTCATCTATGAAATGGGGCCAATAATAGTGTTTACCTCATAGGGTCAAGGTGAGGATTAAAGAGATAATGCATATAAAAGGCTTAGCACAATGCTTTAACCTAATAAGGACTTAATACATAGTAGCTATTAGTTACTAGCTTAATTAGTTAGTAATTGGTTCATTAACAGCTCTTACTATTAGTTATTACTTATGCTGCCTCCATTTTCTCTACATGACCAACAACATTAGAGATGATCAGTTCAAAAAAACACTGTGCTTATACGCAAATGGAGCCCTGGTGGTGCAGTGGTTAAGAGTTCGGCTGCTAACCAAAAGTTCAGCAGTTCGAATCCACCAACTGATCCTTGGAAACTCTTTGGGGCAGCTCTTCTCTGAGCTATAGAATCGCTAGGAGTCGGAATCAACTCGACGGCAACAGATTTGGTTAGGTTTTAAATACAAATGTAAACTATTTCTCTAAGATGTGTATATTATAATCTTTTCCAAATTTTCAGTGTGAAAACCAGTGGAAAGAGACAAACATAAGTTGGCACTGCTCTTTATTCAGGTACCAATTCACAGCCACTGCTCTGCATTCCCCATTTTGAAAGTACACGCGTGAGTCAGGGCACATATTTATTTAACATGTTATTTTTCTAAGAAACAATAGTGGCCTCGTGGGTTGATAAATATCACCAGGCTCTTTTATTGATCTGATGCCATTTCTGGACACTCTACTGTTTACCTTAATACTCCTTACCGTCTGCCCATATATGAGTCTGAACCGACTCAACAGCAAAGGATTTGATTTTTTTGTTTTGTTTTGTTTTGTTTTGTTTTCTGCCCATATGTCCTTGAATGGGTCAAAGATGCTTTAACATAAGAAATGATAGAAAATCTTACAGATAAATTACTGAGCTATGGCAGATTTACTCAACCCTCCCTAAAAGACCAACAGATAACATTGCTTCCCCTGGTTTTGAATACTCTTTTTCCTTTACCATCTTCTGAGTTATTTAACCCCATGCCTCTACTGTCCTTTCACCCAACCTAGACTCTCCATCTTTTGTCCCTTTGAAAGGCAGTGCTTGCAACAAAAACATTCTTTTCGTTGTTGTTGTTGTTGACCAAGCAACCAATCAGAGTAAATTTTCAAATCTTTTCTCCACAGTGTTTATTGCTATGGGCTCAAAGATTCGTTTTTGTTTGTTGCTAGACGTAAGACATGGTTTCTTTTGTTCTTCTTTTCCCAGTTCACAACCATTTTGGACACTTGAAAGTGCAGAAGTCTAGTCTCCCTCTAGACAACCAGGAGTTTACTGTATTGACATGTAATTTTTAAAATCTTTACAAATTGGAATCCTTCCAAAGGCCTTGCAAAATTAAGGCTAGAGTAGGATTAGATGTGCTGACGTAGGGGTCAGAATTTTGTTTTCTGAAGCTTCGCATTGGTAGTGTGCTTATATATTGTGTAGGTTAAATAAAATACCTCTCCATTCCATTACTTATTTTACCTTTGTTTTAACATCATAATTTCTATTTTTAACTTTTAATGCAAATATTATAGCCATAAAATTCTTAGCTCAAATAATTATTGAGTCTTTGGACAATATCCTAACTGCAAACAAATTAGGCCCCTTATGTGTGACTACTATCAAGAATACACAGCATTCATAGTGCTTATTATATGCTAGGAGCTATGGTTTAACGCTGTCACACATTATCTCACTTTATCTTTACCACACTCATGAGGACAGTTAACCCTCCCATTTTATGGGTAATTTAAACTAAGATCCCAAGAGTTTAAGTGAAGTACCCTTGCTCAGTTAGTGTAAAGCTGTGATTTTTAACATATTTGTCTTGATCTAAAGCCCTTGTTTCTCTGACTAACCAGGAGGGATCCAATTGGTTTCATCAGAAACAATGAAGGAACTTTATAAATAAACTATGTATTTTGAGTCCCTGAAGATTCTAGTTCAATAGATCTGGGTACAGCCTTGTAAACTGGTAAGGGCTCAATTAATGCATCTACTGCTAGCTATTAGTTATGCTGCTTCAGTTTTTCTAATAGGACCAAGAACATTAGAAAAGAGGTTATTAATATGCAAGCCATCGTTTAAGTATGCAAATGTGCATCTCTCTGGGAAGGGTTCCATAACCTTTTTCAGATTCTCAAAGAGGCCCTTGAACCAAGAAGGTTAAAAACCACTGGATACTAGCAAACACAAGTTGGTTTATTCCATTTTTTATGAAGGTTTTTACTCACATCCAACGAATCCCCACTCACCATTTCAGAACAGCAATGTGCTCAGGTGCACTTATTTTCCGTATTGTATTTCTGTATTGTTACTCTAAGCTCGTCACTAGCTGTCTCTAAGCTTTTTTACCATTCAAATTTAAATACCTGTAAGGCCGTTCCACTTTTCATGTAAAAATTAGCTCTTCGTCTATTCCTTACCCTCATGAGTTTTTTTTTTTTTTTTTTTTGGTGAAAATATACACAGCAAAACACACTCCCATTCCACAGTTTCTAGACATAATGATCACTGACATTGCTTACATTCTTCACATTGTGTCAACATTCTTGTTATTTCTGTTCTAGTTGTTTCACTTCCATTTACTTAATCTCCCTGCCCCCCAACCTTCTCATCCAAGCTTTAAAATAGCTGTTGACCCTTTGGTCATACACTTTATTATTTTTTTTAACGCAATTCTCAAGAGTGAATTTGGGCTAAACTGTTACTTAGTTTAAAGGTGACTTCAGAGGATAGTTTTCAATCCATGGTCTGAAGAGCAACTCAGGGCGATAGTCCTGGGGACTCCTCCAGCCTCAATAGGTTCAGTAAATCTGGATTCTTTAAGAATTTGAAGTTCTCTTCCACATTTTTCTCACTTTTTATCAAGATTCATCTATTGTGTCCCTGATCAGAACGTTCAGTAAGGTAGCCGGGCAATCATTTGCTCTCCTGGTCTCAAGTTGGAGGAGGCAGTGGTTCATATAGACAATTAGTCCTATAGCCCGGTTCCTTTTCTGATACTTGCATTTTCTTCTTTCTCTTGTGTTCCAAATGAATAAGACCAATCATTGTACCTTAGATGGCCACTCATAAGCTTTTAAGACCTCAGACATTAGTCACTATATTGGGAGGTAGAACATAAACTTTAAGAACTATATTATGCCAACTGACTGGATTGTCCCACGAGATCATGGCTCTAAACCCCCAAACCAAGAAAACTAAGCCCCATGGGATTTTTTAAGTCTACGTGATTCAGATTCAAAGCCAAGTACTGAGCCTCTTGGTGTAATGCTATTCCTATTTATTAACTAGAGCTTTTTTATTAACTAGCACCACTTACTGGCCTGAAATAATAAAAGGTATCCTAAATACATTTAATTTGTGCACAGAAAATAGAGTAATCTTTAAATAGGATACTGATTACCACCACAACTACGTTAATAATAGTTATCACTTTTGCATACCTTTCATCTACCAAGTTACTTATGAGCGTAAGTCCCTGATCACTAGAAATTCATCATCCTAGCACCAGGACCCATCCATCCAATTGATTTGTGAATGTGACAGAGCACACACTGTTGGTTCCCCCAAACTCATTACCTACTTCTTTCTGATTCATTGGTTGCAATGTATCCAGCCCTATGGGATGAATTGTCATTAATCCAAGACATTCCCCTTTGCCAATAATTGGTCCAGGGGTGAGCATATGACTCAGTTCTGACCAGTGAGACATAAGGAGAGGACTACTGGGGATTCGGCGAGAGCCTTTCCTCCCTGATATGAGAACAATGCTCAAGAAGAAAGGTTCCTTGGGCCCTCATTCTCTGCCTTCCTACTAGGGACACTCTCATGTGAGGAAGCAACGCTTGGAGATGAGCAGCTATTCTGAAGTCATGAGGAAAGACAATGCTGACCCAGTGAGTACGGCAGAAAAAAAGAAGACCTTGGTTCTTTATGACAATGTTGATCTCCAGATCAACACTGAGACTGTCCACCTCCAGCTTCCTAGTTAATGAATAATACATGATCATATGGTTTAAGCTGTTTACTTTCGATCAAGAGCATCCTAACTAATGCAAATAATGGTAAACTATTTTCAGCTATCCACATAGCTATTCACAGACATCCTACTACTCCCCATAATTGTTACCAATAAGACAGTATGAATTAGGGATAGTCTAACCAGCAGACGGAGCCCTGGTGGCACAGTGGTTAAGAGCTCTGCTGCTAACCAAAGGGTTGGCAGTTTGAATCCACCAGCCACTCCTTGGAAACTCTACAGAGCAGTTCTATTCTGTCTATAGAGTTGCTATGAGTTGGAATTGACTCGATGGCAACAGGTCTGGTTTAATCAGCAGACAGATAAGAATAAGTTAGTCTTCTTAGGAATGGAATTGGCAGACCAGGGGAACATTGTTTTGCTTCTTAGCCATAGATTTACATTAGACTAATGTTTACTAAATAAAAAATTGAAATTAATAAATTCTTGAAAACTTTCAGGAAATTCAAGTCTAGAAGTAATGGTTCTGAGTCCTGGTTCCAAACATAATTCTTTGTGTCTGTCTGTATCTCTCAAGACAAGCATATACAAAAAATATATATTCGAGATTGCACAAAGTACAATAAGAGAATCCCTTTGCTTGACATTGTCAAATAGAAACATAGATCCATGCCAGCCCTAACTCAGTACAAATAACATATGCTGTTTTTAAAAGAGGATTCAGGTTCATACATTGATTTAAACCTAAGATTAAGCATTATTATTTTCAGCAAAAGTAGAACAACTTTTGTCAGCTTCAAAGCTGGAATTATACAAAGACATTTGATCATATCTACCATAATTTTTCTCACACTTATATATATAATCAAATTAATCAGTTTCCAGTGAGTATGGAAGCACATGAAGTAATGTCTAGAAGCTGTGATAGAGGCTATCATGGAAGGTAAGGAAATGGTTGCCAGACATGACATCAAACAAAGCATTTTACGTGCAGCTAAAGAGATCCATAACTGGTTTTCCCGCAGCAATGGTAAAATTTTCTTTGGTTCCTTCAGATGAGAATCCTGAGCAATTCATTAAAAAACAAGCACTTCAACAACATGACATAATACAGACAATGCTTAGAAGACCACTTTATTCACACTATCCATGATGAATATAGGCTTAAGTAATTGGGCATGATTTTATCAAGGATTCAAAAACGCTCACCATTTTATAAGCACAATATCATTGAAAGGATACAACCGGGCATGTTTCCCCTTCAGTTCACTTTGGATGATTTATTTTAAATGACTGCATACAAACCTGATTCAAAATATATTCAGTGGTTTACATAAATTTTTTACATAACATTTTACATATAAGGAAAAGAATTTATGCCTATTCACTTGGTTCAAATTTTGCTGTTGTTGTTTCGTTTTTTGCTAAAGGCCATGTTTCCTTTACCTAGCACTTACTTTTAGAAGCTCTACCAAAGAAATCTCTTATGAGAAAATACACCAGGTAATAGGTGTTTATGGGCTAGGACAATGCGAGAACTATGAAATACTTGTCATAGAAGACAAGGGTCAGTTAAACTGGTGAAGCAACAGGAATGAAAGCAAAAAACTTGAGTTCTCCTTCTGGCTCTGACACTAACTACTACGTATTGTGGGGACAAACTACCTAACTTATTATGATAACTAACATTTACTTAGTGCTTGCAATGTAATACGAATTTTACCAAGAATTTAAAAGAATTTTCTCATTGAAGCAACATATTTTTCCTTTTGGGGGCCTAAAATCATTGGTCTCATTTTCACCTCAGGATACTGAAGATCAGAATTTACATCCAATTTCGCAAAGACAAGAAGTGGTAGAACCAGGATTTAAGCCTAGTCTAATTCCAGAACCAAGCATGACCACATACTGCCTCTCTCCTCTATTAACCTCACTTTCCTCTTGTATAAAATTAGAAGTTCTAATAAGATAATTTCTAATGCCCCTTTCTGCTTTAGCACCTTTTTAACATCTATGTTTCCACATACCTTGTCCTTAAACAACTTATAATATAGCAAGAATGATGTCTTAAATATGAATATATATACATATATTATGGCAAAGTTCAATTTAATAAAAATTCAATACCATGGATGTACCAGGCATAATATTATGACACATAATACATAGTACATCAAACCATACTTAAAAAATATTCAAGGAGGGAAACCTTCCAGTAGAGAAGTGTCAACAGATCATTTTAGTAATATGAAACAAATGCTATGATGGAGATGTTCTTGGGGCACTTCTATGAGGAAGCACAAGGGACTTACTCTATCTTGAAATAAAAGGGGATGGAAGAAGAGGTCAGAAAAATCTTCCTCCAGAAGGCAATGTCCAAGCTGAGCCTTGAACAGTGAGCAAGAGTCAGTCAGAAAAGGAGGAAATGGACACTACAGGAGAAAAGCCACAGAGCAATGGAACAGAATGATACATGTGGGAAACAACAAATATTTTTATGTTGCTGGAGTCTTACATGTGAGGCAGCATATAGTACATGATGAAACTAGGTAAAAAGGCAGGGCCACATCATGGAGGGATTTAAATATTATTTTTAAAAGCACAGAGTCTACCTTATAGAGTCACAGGCAGCAAACAAACTGCACAAGTATCACCTTTCCCTAAACTCCACCCTTGCCAGGCATCACTAATAGAATACCAATCCTTCTCCACTGAAGCTAGTCACAGTCTGACAATACTCCCCAACTCAGTGCTCCAGGCAGCCACCCTAATGGATTGGACTTTGTATTCAAGATGGAGCCCATCTGCCATTCCAACTATAGTAGACAGGCAGCTTGCCATATGCTATTTTTGGGCTGGCTGTATACCGTTAACTAGGGAGCTTGTTAAAAATATAGCTCCAGATTTAGTATATCATGAGTCAAAATCCACTCACTGGCAATAGGTTTGTTTGTCTGGGGGAGAGGTTTGAGTGGGGCCTGATAATCTATGTTTTTAATAAGTTTCACAGGTAGTCTTTATGTAATGCCAGGCTTGGGAACCTTTTGGGACAAATGGAATGACATAAATCAGAAGTTACAAAGTGTTAGCCCATAAGCTAAATTTGACTTTCAGATAAGTCGTATAGGGTAGGCTAAATGATTTTTGTATTTTACCTTATTTTAGTTACCAATATTTAATAATTGGGAAAAAATCACACAAAAATCAAGAGTTTTTACTTCTCTTAAAAAATTTGAAAATCTGGACTTTCATTCCACCATACTAACAACCAGCTGGAGCTGACCCGAACTACCTCCTTCAATGGGGCATGCCCTTACTATTTTGTCACAGTCCTCTTCCTTCCCTGATGTCTCCCTACCACTGCCAATAAATATCACTGCTATTTGCCATTGTGCTTTTACTATTGTTTTGATAATTCAGAGAGTATGTGGAGATAAGAGGAAAGTAAAATATTTGTTGGGCACTTGTCTTTGTCAAAAGCAGGAAGACAAACAACGAACCAAAAAGACCATGTGTTTAAATTTAAAAAAGGGTGTCCCCATGTAAACAGTCTTGGAAGCAGAAAAATCAGTGATATTAGGGCATCAAGCCCTTTCTCATGATATTTCAAGAAAGAAGATTAACGGTGATCTTGTGCAATGACTTTGCCACACAACTGTAAGTCAGTTTCACAATTTTAATGATACCAAGGAAGTGTCATTCTGCCACTGTTTTTCTTATATGTTAAAGAGCAAAAGTTTCAGTAGGATTGCAGAGAAAGAAAGTCCAGCCCAGAACTTGACACTGCTTGCTGCAGTGCAGAATTTAGTATGATGGGGCTGAGTGCCGTTTGTCAGCAAAATCTCCTCATTATAACCAGGCTTCAGCTTTAATGAGGACCTTGCCATTATCCTAAAACATGTGATGTGGTGAGACCAGTCCTAGGTTTAGTGGTTTGTGAACAATCCTATCATACACCCTAATGGTGATCTCATAATTGGGGCTCCAATTGTAATCTGAAAATATAAATTATCTTAGGCTAAGTTTTAGAAGGAATCACTTCATTATACCTCATGGCAAGCAGTTCTGTGTAAGAAAAGCCATGGCTATTTTTTTAAGTTTTAGTTACATAAGTATATGTGAAAATATTCCAGTTATAAACACTTTAAACAACAGCGAGGTATAGAGAATAAAAAGTGAAAATCTCCCTTAATCCCCTCCCACCCCAACCCCACCCCGACACTCACATACATACCCCAACCCCACTCTCTTTATCAGAATCATTCTATATTAACACGTAAAAGTGCATTTTTCCAGGCATTTCTCTACGTAGTTTTATATATAGGATATATACTTTTGGTTAGCAGATTTCTCCCCAAATGGAAACACAATATACTTTTTGTTCTGCAGCTTGCGTTTTCATATAACGATGTGTTGGGGGGATCTCTCTATGTCAGAATTTACCACATGCTTTTAAACCCTTGTATAGCATGCCATAGCAACCGTTCCTCTACTGATGACTATTTAGGTTGTTTCCACTTCTTCTTTATGATGTTGAAATTAATTCCTTAAACATATATCTTTGGGCACATTCCTGAGTATGTAAAAAATATATCTAGAAATGGCATTCACCAGTTCAAAGTATATGTATGATGTAATTTTTTAGGAACTCACAAATTACATTCTACCTGCAGTGTATGATTACCTAATTTCCCATGCTGTTTGGTAATTATAAATCATTAAATATTTGCCTACCTGAAGGACAAAAACACAGCTCTGTGTTAATTTGCATTTGAACATCTTTTCATGTTTTTACTAGCCATTTGTAATTCTTCTTTAAATTTTTGTTAGATTGTCTTTTCCTTCTTAATATGTATGAAATCTTCAGATATAAAGGCTGTTATCTTTTTAAGTATATGTGTTGAATTTTTTTTAAACCAGACTGACAATTCTTTTAGCTTTGTTTTTGACATCTATTGCAGAGAAATTCTGGATTTTTAAGGATTAAAATCAATTGATGCCTTCCTTTATGGCTTCTGAGTTTTTTGAATTCCTAGGAAAGTTTTACCTACCTCAGGGCCACAGATAGATTATCCTTTATTTTCTATACCTGTTACTCACCAGGCCTGTTAGGCCTGGGGTCGAGCCCATCGCTAGATGGATGTGGGTCTGCAGCCTTCTTGGGAAACTTGATGGACGCTGGGCACAAACAGGATTCTTCAGCGTCCAGACGGCAACATGTGGTGCATAATTAGGGAGCAGGCCCCTCTCCAACTCTTAACATTATCCAGTCTGAAAATCAAGCGGCATTGAGAGCGTGGAGAGTGTAGACACAGCGCCTTAGAATGACATTCCCACTAAGTTCACCCTCAGCATTGATACAGCTCCTCCCCAGATCAGGAGAGGGAGATGTCTTGTTGTGACTCTACATGACAAACTGGCTTTAAGAATAATAATAAAAACAACAACAGTATGATTATTTTTAACAACAATACTACTATTGTTAATTATTAAGAACAATAATGACAAGAATATTATTAGTTATTAATAACAACAACAATAATAATAGCTAACATCAAGTACTTACCATGTACCAGGCACTTTACATGTATTACCTTCTTCTCACATCAACCTTATGACGTTGGCATTACTACTACTGTGCCTGTCACATTTCCTGAAGGTGCCACAGCTAGTAAATAGCAGAGCCAGAATTTAAATCAAAGTCTGTCCGACTTCAGAAGTCAAGATTATAACCACAGGATTATCCTGCCTCATATTTGGATGGTTTGTAAAATACCCCTCTGGGAATGTCCAAAAAACAATTGAAGGATACAAGTAGAATGGCTGATGTCCTCAAATCTGGTAAGCAGGGGTTTGTGTCATGTAAGTTGAGCGCTAAATCAGTATAAAGAGATTCAAGCATTGATATGGAAAAGTGCACATACAAAAATACCAAAATACGTTTAAGATCTAAATGTGGGGGAAAAAAAAAAAAGCCACAGAAGTGCTAGAAACACCAAGTGATTTTCTTAAATAATTTGGAATAGGAAATAAAATGTTTGAATATCTAACAGATCTCAGAAACCACTTTAAAAAGATTATAAATTCTACTACATAACAGTCAAAATTTTCTGCATTGCAAAAATGACTACAAAGCCAAAAGATAAATGAAAATTTGAGGGAAAAAAATTGCAACTAATATCACTAATAAAAAGTCAATACTTTAAAAAAAAAAAACCAATAGTCTTAAATGAAAAGAGTTCACATAACTCAACAAGAAAAGACTAAGAATCAAATTAAGAAAAAATGGAAGATTAATATTAATAGAAAGGGTAATACAAATGGTTCTTAAACTGAATTGTTTTTCAGTCTTACTAGTAATTTACAAAATAGACAATAAAATCATGAGATATCATTTCCATCTACCAGTTTGGCAAAGAAAATAATCCAAGCTTGACAGAATTGAGAGAAAATGCCCTCTCAATATTACTGGTGTATTGATATAACCTCTGTGCAGAGCAATTTTACAGGATTTTGCAAAATAAAATTGCATATACCCTTTGATCAGCAAATTCCATATCTAAGTATGATTCTACATATATGATGACATATGTACAAAGATTTTCACTGTCACATTTATTGTAATAGCAAAGATTGGAAGCAATTTAATAGCAGACTACTTAATAGGATTAAATAAGTTACAGCATAGCCATATAAAGGGTTTCCAAGAGGCGGCTGGTGGATTTGAACTACCAACTTTTTGGTTACAGCCAAGCTCTTAACCACTGCGCCGTCGGGGCTCCATAAGGCAATACATCACAGCAATAATAAAATAAGTAGCTTAAATAAACTGAGTTATTTTTAAGTTAAAAAGCAAGGTACAGAAGAAAGTATAGATTATGGTAACATATGTGAGTAAAAATTGTATACATACACTCACATACATAGAAAATCTCTGGAAGAATTTGCAAGAAAATTGGTCATATTAGTTTTCTTCAGAAAAGGAAACTGAGTGCTTAGGAAATAGGAGTGGAAGGGAGATTTATTTTTCACTGTCTACTGGTACATACCTTTTGAATTTTGAATCAAGTACATATGATACCTATTAAAACTTTACTTATTAGTGTTATAGGGAAATTAACAAGAATATTTTCACCGGGTTGTGTTTTTTTAATAGAAAAAAATATTGATGACTTAAATGTCTATCAAGAAAATTATTTTTAAGTGACAGCCGTAATGATGTATCACTGTTAAAATTAATTTTTTTTACATGGATGGTTACTTTTAAGATAAACAAAAAATAGGTTACCATACAACATGTATAATATTATCCCAATGTTTGTAAAACAAAACTGTGTATGTGCATATGTATGCATGCATGTATGTATATTTGTGGAAGAGGGACCTGGAATTTCACACACTATGAATATCTACCTGAGAAATAAGGGGTGAGAAGTGGGTGATCACGCTCAGTTTTTTTTTTTTCATTTATATTTTGTTTGAATTTTTATAAGATCAAGTTACCTTTATGATTCTTCATAATTTCATTATACACTTCATAACTTAAGTCATTGAGATTTTGTGTTCAGGGCTGGAGAAGCCAGAGACTTGGTTTGTTGTTGTTGTTAGGTGCCATTGAGTCAGTTCCGACTCATAGCGATCCTATGTACAATAGAACAAAACACTGCCCAGTCCTGCTCCATCCTCACACTCTTTGTTATGTTAGAGCCCATTGTTGCAGCCACTGGGTCAATCCATCTTGTTGAGGGTTTTCTTCTCTTTTGCCGACCCTTTACTTTAGCAAGCATGATGTCCTTCTCCAGGGAATGGTCCCTTCTGATAACATGTCCAAAGTATATGAGACAAAGTCTCCCCATCCTTGCCTCTAAGGAGCTTTCTGGCTGTACTTCTTCCAAGACAGATTTGTTCATTCCTTCGGCAGTCCATGGTATACTCAGTATTCTGTGCCAATACCACAATTCAAAGATGTCAATTCTTCGGTCTTCCTTATTCATTGTCAAGCTTTCACATGCATATAAGGCAATTGAAAACACCATAGCTTGGGTCAGGCACACCTTAGTCCTTAGAGTGACATCTTTACTTCTTAACACTTTAAAGAGGTCTTTTATAGCAGATTTTCCCAATGCAATTACATTATTTGATTTCTTGACTGCTGCTTCCATGGGCATTGATTGTGGATCCAAGTAAAATGAAATCCTTGATGACTTCAATCTTTTCTCTGCTTATCATAATGTCGCTTATTAGTCCAGTTGTGATGGTTTTTGTTTTCTTTATGTTGAGGTGTAATCCATACTGAAGGCTATATTCCTTGATCTTCATCAGTAAGTGCTTCAAGTTCTCTTCACTTTCAGCAAGCAAGGTTGTGTCATCTGCATAATGCAGGTTGTTAATGAGTCTTCCTCCAATCCCAATTCTCCCTTCTTCTTCATATAGTCCAGTTTCTGGGATTATTTGCTCAGCATACAGATTAAATAAATATGGTGAAAGGATACAACTCTGAAGCACACGTTTCCTGACTTTAAACCATGCAGTATCCCCTTGTTCTGTCCGAACGACTGCCTCTTGGTCTCAGTACAGGTTCCTCACGAGCACAATTAAGTGTTCTGGAATTCCGATTCATCACAATATTAGCCATAATTTGTTGTGATACACACAGTCGAATGCCTTTGCATAGTCAATGAAACACAAGTAAACATCTTTCTGGTATTCTCTGCTTTCAGCCAGGATCTGTCTGACATCAGCAGTGATATCCCTCATCCCATGTCCTCTTCTGAATCCAGCTTGTATTTCTGGCAGTTATCTGTCAAAGTACTGCTGTAATCACTTTTGAATGATCTTCAGCCAAATTTTACTTGAGTGTGATATTAATGATATTGTTCAATAATTTCCACATTCTGTTGGATCATCTTTCTTTGGAATGGGCATAAATATGGATCTCTACTGGTCATTTGGGCAGGTAGCTGTCTTCCGAATTTCTTGGCATAGACAAGTGAGCACCTCCAGCACTGCATCTGTTTGTTGAAACATCTCAGTTGGTAATATGTCAATTCCTGGAGCCTTGTTTTACACCAATGTCTTCAGTGCAGCTTGGATTTCTTCCTTCAGTACCATCAGTTCTTGATGATATGCTACCTTGACTTGGTAGTTATATAATATTAAGTTCCGTTACATATGATTTTTCTCTGAATTTCCCAGTGATACACGTTTTCCACTGTGTTCTCTACTCAATATACTCAAACATTAGTAAATACACAAAAAAATCACTAAGAAATATTTGTTTGCCATAGGTTAATGTTCATATGCTGAAATTAACCCATGGTCAACCTTTTAGACCTCAGTGACAAGGAATGCTTGATAAACAACATAAAGAACTTGTGGGTTAAAAACAACAACTGGGATTTCAAATTAAGTTAAGAAAATAGCCTCGATTCTAACTCAGAATTTTTAAACAATATATTCATACTTTTGAAGCCCTGTGTCAGGCCAATTTACAGACAGTCTGGTGAGCCACAGGAAAATAGCCCCACTTAGCTCATGAATCTTAAATAGTTACTCTAAACAGTTATTAATGCAACTTCTCCAGGCATCTGCCTTACCCCAAGGGAGTATTTTACCCATAAGTTTCAATCTTGCTCAAAAGCAAAATAGGTAGATTGATGCTCTGCTTATATGCTTATAGGGAAGCTGCCTTATAATGAAGTCCTCTGGGTACTTCATAATCAAAATTCCTTACCCCAGAGAAGGCTCAAAATGAATTCACTTAAACAAAATTCTTTTCTGTAATTAATAGAGTTTATTAGGAGGACTATGTTCTATAGTTTGCACTGTTGAATAGCATTAAGCATCCTAAACTACTAGAAGATTTTCATTTCCAGATATTGTTTAATTCTACTTATTAATGGGCAGAACGCACGTTTTCTACCTGTTCTTTAAAAACCCAAAAAACTACTGCCGTTGAGTCGAGTCCAACACTTAGTGACCCTATAGGACAGAGTAGAACTGCCCCATAGGGTTTCCAAGGCTGTAACCTTTACAGAAGCCATCTGCCACATCTTTCTCCCACAGAGCAGCTGTTGGATTCAAACCACTGACCTTTCAGTTAGCAACTGAGTGCTTAACCACTGCACCACCAGAGCGCCTTTCTTTAGTATACCTGAATCTTTAATTGTATTCAACAGATATAAACCAACAATGAGTTTTCAATTTTCAAAAGAAATAACTTATTTATCTTGCTATATGCCTAAAAGCTAATCATGGATGAGAATGGAATCCTTCAAGGACTGAAGAAGGTTAAATCAAGTCCTGATCAAAGTTATTCAAGTATGGTTCAACTTTGTTCCAAGGATGTGAATATTTAACTTTATTATTGTTATATACTAAAGAACATATACTGTGTATGTTTTTTATTGTGGTGTATTGTGGTGTATATATATATATGAGCCCTGGTAGTGCAGTGGTCAAAGTGCTGGACCGCTAACTGAAAGGTCTTCAGTTCAAATCCACCAACAGATCCGAGGAGAAAGATGAGGCAGTCTGCTTCTGTTAATATTTATAGCCTTGGAAGCTCTACGGGAGTAGTTCTACTCTGTCCTACAGGCTTGCTATGAGTCAGAATCAATTCAACAGCAATAGGTTTTTGGTTTCATATATATACAACAAAACAATTTCCATTTCAACATTTTTTATATGTGTAATTTAGTGACATTAATTACATTCACTATATTGTGCAACCGTCACCATTCTGTTTCCTAACTTTTTCATCACTCTTAACAGAAGCTCAGTGCTCCCAAGTACTATGTGTTTGGCAATGTAACTCAACATAACTCATTTATGAATTATATTAAAGATAAAGGGTGTAAGAATATTGGACTACAACCCTTCAGAATAAGGACATTGGAGCTAAAATGGCTTCCTTAAAATGCTAAGGATAGATGAGATTCTATGCTATCTTTGAAATATCTAGTTCAACAGCTCCTCACAGATAGCAATGATTATACAAATAATTCAAGAATCATTTTATGCTTTGAGTATCATGTTCTTTTAAGATCTATATATGGGATCAAATTGACAACAGCAACTCGAAAAATTAGATAGGAACCTTAGGGGGCAGCGAGCTTCTGTTAATGGAGGAGAAACAACTCAGAAAAGGAGGGTGAGAATGGTTGCGCAACTTGAAGAATGTAATCCATGTCACTGAATTGTATGTGTAGAAACTTGAATTGGTGTGTTTTTGCTGTGCATATTCTCAACAACAAATAAAAAAATATTTTTTTTAAAAAAGAATCATTTTAGTCAATAGGCTTAGACTCCATTCCTACCAAATACTTTATTTATGGAAGAAGGAAAAGCTTCAGTTTCTACTTTTTTCCCTTTATGCAGTGGACATTCTGGTGGAGATTGTATTGCCTAGAAAATAAGAGCAAAGTATGATATTAGAACAAAAGATGGATTGGGAGTCAATAAAATATATATGAGTTCTCACAAAAACTAACTCAAAATGGATCGAAGACCTAAATATAAAACCTAAAACTATAGAGATCATGGAAGAAAAAATAGAGACAACACTAGGGGCCCTAATATATGGCATAAATAGAATACAACCATAACTAACAATGCACAAACACTGGAAGATAAACTAGATAACTGGGATCTCTTAAAAATTAAACACTTACGCTCATCAAAAGGCTTCACCAAAAGAGTAAAAAGAGAACCTACAGACTGGGAAAATAATTTTGGCTATGACTATACGTCCAACAAGGGTCTAATCTCCAAAATCTATAGAATACTTCAACATCTCAACAACAAAAAGACAAATAACTCAATTAAAAAATGGGCAAAGGATATGAACAGACACTTCACCAAAGAAGATATTCAAGTGGCTAACAAACACATGAGGAAATGCTGAAGATCATTAGCCATTAGAGAAATGCAAATCAAAACTGCAATGAGATACCATTTCACCACAACATTACTGGCACTAATCAGAAAATAACAAATGTTGGAGAGGTTGTGGGAAGATTGGAACTCTTATGCACTGCTAGGGGAACGTAAAATGGTACAACCACTTTGGACAATGATATGGCACCTTTTTAAAAAGCTATAAATAGAAATACCATAGGATCCAGCAATCCTACTCCTAGGAATATACCCTAGAGAAAAAAACAGCCATCACACAAATAGACATATGTGCACCCATGTTCACTGTAGCATGATTCACAATAGCAAAAAGACGGAAAAAACTTAAGTGCCCATCAACAGTTGAATGGATAAACAAACTATGGTACACACACACAATGGAATACTACGCAATGATAAAGAACAATGATGTATCCGAAAAACAGCTCATAACATGGATGAATCTGGAGGGAATTATGCTGAGTGAAATAATCCAGTCACAAAAGGACAAATGCTGTATGGGACCACTATTCTAAAAACCAAAAAAAAAAGGTTTACGCACAGAAAAAAACCATCTTTGATGGTTACAAGGGAGGGAAAGGGTGGGAGGGGAGATCACTAGATAGTAGACAAGTGTTAACTTTGGTGAGGGGAAAGACAACACACAATATAGCGGAAGTCAGCACAACGGGACCAAGGCAAAGTCATAGAAGCTTCCTAGACACATCCAAACACCTTGAAGGACTGAATTACTGGGGCCGAGGGCTGGAAACCACAGTCTCAGGGGACATCTATGTCAATTGGCATAACATAACTCGTAAAGAAAATGTTCTACATCCTACTTTGGTGAGTAGCGTCTGGGGTCTTAAAAGCTTGTGAGCAACCATCTAAGATACATCTACTGGTCTCAGCACGTTTGGAGCAAAGGAGAATGAAGACACAAGGAAAATATTAGTCCAAAGGACTAATGGACCACATGAACCACAGCCTCCACTATATATATATATATATGTGTGTATATATATATACATACATATATATATATATAGTGTGTGTGTGTGTGTGTGTGTGTGTGCGATCCATAAGATTTTTATTGGCTAATTCTCAGAATTAGCTCGCCAGATCTTTCTTCCCAGTCTGTCTTAGTCTGGAAGATGCTGAAACCTGTCCATCATGGGTGGCCCTGCTGGTATTTGAAATGCTGGTGGCATAGCTTCCAGCATTACAGCAATATGCAAGCTACCACAGCACGACAAACAGACAGATGGGTGATGGAGAGCAAACGAAACCAGAGAAAAAAAGTGTATAAACTGTGTAATTCCATTTATATTAAATTCAAAACCAGGCAAAGATGTTGTATATTGTTTAAAGGCAGGACTGTAGTTAGCTTTAGTGGGAGAAGGGGGTCGAGGCTGAAAGAGAACAAGAGGGGGCCTTCTGGGGATGATGGTCGTTTTTTTGTTGTTGTTGTTTTTAATTATTTTTATTGTGCTTTAGGTGAAACTTTACAGTGAAAATTAGTTTCTCATTAAAAAATTTATTCACAAATTGTTTTGTGACATTGATTACAATCCTCTCATTGTGTCAGCAGTCTCCCCCTTTGCCTTTCCACCCCAGGTTACCCATGTCCATTTGTTCAATTTTCCTGTTCCTTCCTTCATTCTCCTTTGCTCTAAACGTGCTGAGACCAGTAGATGTATATATGTATATATGAGTTCTTATCAAAGCTCTGTCAAGAATTGATTGAGTATCCAAAGGAAAGTCATTTCCTCTCCATGGGCCTCACTTCCCTCATTTTTCAAAGGGATGGTTATAATTAAATTTTCTCTAAGGTCTCACCAGATGTAAGTCAATATAAAGGGGTGTTTAAGAGACCATCCTCAATGACATATACTAGCTATATAACTTTAGGCAAATTATTAACTTTTTATGCCTCGGTTTCCTCATTAGGAAAATTAGGATAATCTATAAATAATATTATCTACCTCAGTGGGTTATTGGGAGTTATCAGTGAGTTAATATGTGTCCAGAGCTTAACACACGCTCAGTAAAAATGACGATGATGATAAAGATGATGATATTGGTGATGATGATTTTATGAATTGAGCATTGCAAAAGAAGCAAGCAAGCTAAAAAATATTTGGATAATCTACAAATTGTATAGAATCCTAAAAAAATATGAAGTTTCATTATATATAGTAATCCAAAGGAGAAATTCAATTGAGGCTCTTTGTAATATGTCTCATGTATTTTTTTAAATCAATTTTAAGGCAAGTTATGCCTTAAAGTAAATACTTTTCATTGGACAAATAAACCCCCAATTCCATTAATCATATGAACTACCAAAATTATATTGAACTTAATATTTCGTTTTAAATGTAAGTACTGAAAAACAACCAAATGTAAACTTTTTATTAAAAACACAAACTTATTGAGAGTGAGATCAAATATATTATTACTTACCTTATTTTTATCCATGGTTTTTTTTCACCATCCTTACCCAGAGACATATGTTCTCAGTCATTTGGTTACAAAATGTTCGTCTTTAAAGAGTGGGCCTTTTATCCAACTGAGTTATGAAACATGAGACTGGCATGTAGAAGATGTAAATGCAAGTCAAGAGATGTGCATTATATTTTTAGCTCTCCTCATTTTGTCTTACCTTGCTACCCTTGGTCAAGGTTATGAATTGCTCCATGTCCAAATATGAATTCTTAAAAGTAACAAGAAAACTACACATCTCTTTCCAACATCATTTAAAGAAAAGCAAGAATCTATAGTTGATATCTCATCTTCAGAGTCAAAGATCCACCTTTCTTTGGTAACTAACATATTAAGAATCTTCAAAATGTCAAAATCGAGTCCTCCTGGATCCCTTTTTTACTTCCTCTTCTTTTTTTTATCATGAACAGAATCACCATTGGACATTATTTTGTAGATTCACCCTCAGAAATATTTAGCTACAAACTCTTGCAAAAGAAGACCCTCCACAGGTCAATGAAGTAGCCCCTGCACCACCTGGGAATGGAACTTCTTAACGCCAAGATTCATAACCCCTCTGCCCAGATGGCTAGCAATGTCACTCCTAGTTGAATGTGCCTACTGGTTCCTATCCTGATTCATAGAGCCTCCTTTCTCATTAGTGTAGCTATTCCCTGGAGAAGCATAGCCTAGTGACTGACAACATGAAATAACTTGGGCAAGGCTACAGGAAGTGCTGTTTTGCCAGAAGATGGTGAAACTTCAGCTTGATGTTTTCCACCTCAAGTCCATGTCCCTCTGGGACTGTGGGGATATAAGATTAAAATCCATTCTCTTTTTTAAAACAAAAAAAGCCACTCTCTTTTGCTTTGCAGGAACCCTGTGGTTGATCATGGACTGGAGCTATTAGCAACACATTACAGTCATATCAGTGTACATAAACCAATGGGAGATGAGAGAAGGTGAGCAAGGGTAAGGGACAACACTATTTTCAATTAAAGGTATGGTGGTCTTAAAACAGGCTGTTAAACTCAATCACACTTTTACTGGGAAATCAAATTAACTGTGTTTGTTTCAAATTTTTATGTGTGTCCATTAATATTTCCTAGGCTATCCCCCAGTTCAGGTGGATAAAACCAGCCCTCAGCAAAATTATCAATAGGTTATTTTGGTTCAAGGCCTGAGTTGTTTTTATATGAATAAAGTACATGAGCTTTAGTTAATAGACTCAGTAGCTTCTATTCTGGGTGCTTACAGGCTCATTTTTATGTATTGTCTGCATGTTGTTTTTCAAAATTTGAGATTGCTGAATTAGTGAGCTATTGTAGCTAATGAGCACATTTATTATTGCTCACACAGTTGTTCAGTCATCTCCATGTCTATTAAGACTGTCAGGAAGTGTAAACTTCCAAAGAACAAAGGCTCTGCCTAAGCCACCCTCACAAGTCCTACTCGGTATGGGCCATATAACAAGTACACCCTTAATGCCAAGTAATAGCAATAAAGGAGCCCAGTTTAGGGACAAAAATTAGAATCTGTATCTTCCCACTTGAAATAGAGCTCCATGAGGGCAAAAACAGTGCCTTCTTTTTACCATGGAATCTGTTGGAATCTGAAATACTGGTGGCATAGCTTCCAACATCACAGCACAAGCCACCACAGTATGATAAACTGCCAGGCAGGTGCTTTGGACATGTCATCAAGAGGGATCAATCACTGGAGGAAGACATCATGTTTGGTGAAGTAGCGACCATCAAGGGTGTGGGAGATGTTAGGTGGGATGGATTGGCACAGTAACCTCAAGGATGGAGTTGAACGTACCAGCGATCATGAGGATGACTAGGACCAGGCAACATTTTGTTCTGTTTACATAATGTCTCTGTGAGTCAGAGTGGACTCAATGGCAGCTACCTACCTACTTACCTACCTATCTCTCTATCATCTATCTACTCATCTATCTCCGTTACCTTTGTATCCCGAGCACTGAATATAGTGCCTGGCATGTTATATATTGGTTTCCGTAATCATTATTTCCTGATAATGAATAAGTAAATTTCCTGACCATGAATGAATTAACCTTCTCATAAAACAATGCAGCATGCTGCAGCGATTAGAATACTTACCATCCCCAAGTCCAGTTTCTTCATCTGTAAATTGAATACAATAATCACTCTCCTGCAGGGTAACTGGAAGGAGTAAATGAAACAACATATGCTAACACAGGACCTGGCCCATAGCAAGTACTCTGAGGATGTTTGCTGAGCTAGAATCTTAGATACTTTTTACTGAGTTAATAGGCAAGGAAAGAGCCTTGAGTTCTACCCATTTGCAAAGTTTACTTGGATCAGAACAGCTTCCTACAGGAGGTGGAGATAAACTTTCCCTAGATACAGAGAACAGACTACAGGTATAACAGCAAAGTTTTTTAATGAGAGCTACTTGCAACAGTCCAGAATCTTAAATCCATATAATGGCCATCAAGTTTTTCAAGGGTACTAGGTGGCACAACTGAAATTCAGGTTTCTAAACCTTCTTGGGCTAGCACCTCCACTCTGCTCAGCCAAAAGACTACTATAAAGAATCCTCATCACCAGCTTCATATTTCAAGAGGCTGAATATTTTAGAATCATCCAAATCCCTTCTGTTTCTCTTTTTCTCCTTTAGACACAATTTTTATTATAACTGATTCATTTGAACCTGCATCAGGAAAGTGGTTGGTAAAGTGAAAAATAGAAAATAATGTCAACATCTATCAAATTTATTATTTAATAGCTAGAAATATATTTAGTAAAGGCAGAAAGGGTGGCATCAAAACCATGTTTTTTAAAACCATCCCTATCCTCTGTTGCTGTGGTAAATTGAGAGTGACTTGGACTATTATTCTCAGGTTCCAAAAGATACAAAGTGTACTTTTACTCAAATTAATAAGCTAATGAATTTAGAGTGTTCCTTCCTCATTGATAAAGGAATCTGAGCCCAAGGTTAGTGAAATAAAAATCTTGAGCAAAGCAACAACAACAAAAACAGACAAACAAAATCAACTTCTCAGAGAAAAGCTTTTTCACTGTGACAAAACTTACGGTGATGGAGCTAATGATCAAATTCATTAAATTTCCCAGGTTGGCACACCAGGTCCACTCATTTACCACAACAAGAGAGCACTCTGTGTCCACGGCTCTGAGTTTTATTTTGGATTATTTTGGGAGGGTAAACACATTTCCTGCTCTAAAGAGTGACAGTGTGTGCCATTGAAGACATTCATTGCTTACCACCTGGGTAACTTCCAGGATGTTCAACAGCGCTTATTGGTACTCATGTGGAAGCTTTGTTTGATGGCAACTTATTTTTTGTGTTGGAACAGCACTATCACTCTATCTCACTGCTCAATATGATTCCCGCTGGGTTCCAGGAATTGTCCCCAGTGTGATGTCTCAAGAGCAATGGAAAAATTGCCCTATTTTGTATGACTTTAGTATTATTATTACTATTTTAAAACCACCAAAACAAATTATGGATAGCAAATGACTATTTTTTATTTTTTAATTCACCAAGACCCTCCCCCTCAAAGCTGTTAGTGCCAACTGCAGTTTTAGGGGAGAAGAAATCAGAAACAGTAGGGTGGACAAAGAGAGAAGGGGGATGTTTTTATCTTTGCAATAAAAGGAAGCACTGAGGCATGTAGTAAAACAGTAAGTGCTTCTGACCAACATCACTAATCCCCCGTAACCATTCTCGGGCTCAAAAAATGCTCAGACTCAGTCTCTTTTAGAGGTAAAGTACAGGCAGCCTACTGGTGTAACCTGAGGGGTGCTTGGAGTCCCTCTGCCCCCAAATCACCCTGTCATTTTCCATGTTCTTAAAATCCTATTTTTAAGGTTTTATTATTGGGAGTGAAGGTATATGGTTTGTTAGAATAGTGATACTTCTAAAACTCATAAATGTTAGCCCACGATCCACTTACTCTACATCTTACAGGCAACCTGTTCTCAAGAGTGAGTTCTGATGGGGGTTTTCCTCAGTCTCCAGAGACACCTAGACCAGAGCTTTTCAAACTTTGGTGTGTGTGCACACGAATCACCTGGGGTATCATGTTAAAGTACAGATTCTGATTCAGTAGTTCTGGAGTGGGGCCCAAGACTGTGTACTCATATAAGTTCCCTGATGCTGATGCCGCTGGTCCACAGATCACACTTTGAGTAAGTCGCTCCTAGACCCTTCCCAAGGTCTCCTAGATTGGGACTCAAGACCAGGACTGGCAAACTTCTGTCAAGCGGCAGATAATAAATACTTTAGGGTTTGTGGATCAAAGGGTCTTGGCTGCAACCACTCAACTCTACATTCATAACAAGAAAGTATCCATAGACAGTATATAAAAACATAGGGGTGGCTGTGTTCCAATAAAACTTTACAAAAACAGGTAGCCAGCTGGGTTTGTCCATGGGCCATAGTGTGCTCACCTCTCGCTCTACACACCCATGGCAAGGAGAGCAAACCGTAAGCTTCTGACACTCCCTCCATCCCCCACTCCAAAGTCTCACACATGATTAACAAGGATGCCTAAGGATACAGGGGTCTGGAAATTTGTCACAACTGTTAACACGGAGCCTGAATAAGTGATCTTAATATGTGCCTTTAAAAAGAATAATAATATTAGCTGGCATTTATTGAGTAATTGCTATATGCTAATCAATAAAGGGCTTAACATGGATTAATTTTTTTAATCCTCACAACAACCGTGGGATACAGGTGCTATTACCATCCCCATGTTCCAGATGAAGAAATTGAGACATGGTAAATTGTCTAAAAGATTTTATTAAATCCAGGCAATCTGGCTCTAGAGCTGCACTCTTTACCACTATGCTATACAGCCTCTCCACAAAGTTGATATTTGCTTTGGAAACCAAATTCACATTAGAACTATGATATTATCTTTTTATTGAGAAACATGGTTGGTTTCTACTGCCTTCAGGTCTTAATCAATTTGCCTCTGGATTGATTCCTCTGTCTCCAGTCTGGCCCGCCTCTAAATCCAAAACATTCTCCACATGGTTGTTATTCTTGGCTCACTTGTTTTTTCTAATGATCAGCCATCTTTAATCTTCTTGAGAATAAGGATGACTGTGCCTTTTTTTCTCCATATTCGGAGGGTCCAACAGAATGCTTAGCACCAAGTACATATTTAAGAAATATTTAGCACCCATAAGTGGATCAGGGGAAACCAGTTAGTCACCTCTTAAAGTACTGTCTCAAATGTCATCGCCTTCATGAAGTTTTTCCTGATTCCTGAGTTAGGATTAATATCTCCTTTCTCTCTATGTCCTAGCTCTATGGTTGTAATTTTTTGTTTTTGAACATTTTATTACGGTTTGGGGGCCTATGGCCATAATTTATGGTAACATTCATTACACTGAATTCTTTGGAGGGGGAGAGTTAATACATTTCTAACTTCTCAAAAGGAAGAACAGCGTCATTACCAGCCTTGTATCTCAGAGTCTAGCACACCTGGCATATAGTAGGTACTCAGAAAATATTTGGTGACTAAATGAAGAGGAGCCCTGGTGGCGCAGTGGTCAAAGTGATCGACTGCTAACCATAAGGTCAGCCATTTGAAACCACCAGCATCTCCACCAGAGAAAGATGTGGCAGTCTGCTTTTGTAGAGATTTACAGCCTTGGAAACCCTATGGAGCCGCTATGAGTCTGAATCGACTGGAAGGCAGTGGGTTTGGTTTGGTTTGGTCTAAATGAAAAAAAGTACTTTTGGAGACGCTTGGAAACTGCATTATTTCGTATAAAAAGTAGTATTCTTACATTGAATGACAACTACATCAATATTAGACAACAGCTGACTGTTAGTTAGCAATTTGCTCTAATAGTCCTTACGTTTATTTGGTTACTAAGCACAAATCCTTTCCAAAAATCACAAGTTATTTTTGTAGTCATTGAAATCATCTTTTCAATGTAGTTCTCCACCAGCCCCCCAACCAACAGTCTTGTGAAACCTATTAATTTGTGGTTATTTTAATTCCTACAGTACTTGACAGATTAAAATATTCTTATAATTTTGATTTCCTGTTCCATGCAGAATCTTAGAATTTGTGTTTAGATTTGAGTTCTGGATATATTCTTAGACCATTCCATGAAATGTCCTTGGAGGAATTACTGGGGTGGTACATCTGCTATCAAGCTCCAGCCCCTGGCTGACCTTTTGAACTGATTACAGTCCTCTTTCCTGCAGTTTCCAAACCCTTCTCAACACATTGCTTGAGACTGAAAAATAAATTTAAAAAAGTTGCTGTAATATCTACTTCAAATCATGTGTGTCAGAGTAGAACTGTTCTCCATAAGATTTTCAATGGCTGATTTTTCAGAAGTAGATCACCAGGTCTTTTTCTGAGGTGCCTCTAGGCAGACTCGAACCTCCAATCTTTCAGTTAGCAGCTGAGCCTGTTAACTGTTTTCAACACCCAGGGACTCCACTGATCAAGACAGTCACTACCAAATAAACAGATGAGACCTACGAAGTATTCTGATGCCCAAGATCTGTCTGTCCACATTGCTGGCTTACTGTCCACTGTATATTTACCCAAACACTGTCACTCTTTCTCTCTCATTCTTTCATATACACCTGAACTGCATAATAACCCTGATTCTGAAAAGCTACAACAGTTATCAAAGTCCTTCTTTGTCCCAGTGCCTTGAAGTTTTCCCTGCCTGGAGAACTGTTACAGGTCTCCAGGCTTCAATCTTTTGCCTAGCCTTTGAGCCACTTTCTCTTCACAAGTATCTTTTCCTCCTGATATGGGATTCAGAAGATTTGGTTCTAAAACTCAAACTACCAAGCTCTTGCCATTTGAACGTCAGTAAGTGAAATTCCCTATGCTTCTGATTCTCCAGACAAAAAAAAAAAAAGAGTGAATACTCAGGAGACTACTAGGAAACATGAATGAAAGAAAACTGGGAAGAATCCTGAGGTCCTGCTGAGCATATACTATCCTCACCCTTTTCTTTAGCATATCATCACTAACAGATTAAAAAATCACTGACAGACTAAAATATTTTTTAATTCATTGTGAATTATAAATCATTGCGAGTATGAGATTTGTTAATTGTCCTGATAGGACCTGGGTCCCCAAACAGTATTTATTCCTTTGATTATGGGAAATATTTAGAAGATGGGATGATTCATATCTAAGATTTGAAATATCCCCAACGCCAACCCTCCACTCTTTTGCCTATGTTTAAGTCAGTGACTCTTACTAGGCACACCTGAAACTCAAGGAACAGCCACATTTAATCATTTATCAGTATAAATTAAGCTAAAAAATGAGTAATATTGGGTCATGAACAACATTGGTTGTCTCCCCCTTCCCAGTGCACATTTTCCCTGAAGAATTGCTCCTCCCCTGATCACATGTGATAAAGACCTGGTTGATCATCAATAGTTATCGGTCCACAAAACAGGTAATCAGAGTCCCTCACAGACTCCTTACATATGTGTACTAAGAATAAAGGTTCTCTGATCTTCTGAGAAGGAGCCCTGGTGGTGGAATGGTTAAGCACTCAGCTGATAACCAAAAGGTTGGTGGTTAGAACCCACCCAGCAGATCCACAGCAAAAAAGACCTGGCCATCAGCTTCTGTAAAGATTACAGCCTAGAAAACACTATGGGGCAGTTCTGCTGTCACATTGGGTCTCCATGAGACGAAAATTGGCTTGACATAACCTAACAACAACAACAGTCTTAGATGAAAAGTTGTACGGGCCACATAAAACTCGAGTTCATGGCCACTATTCCCACCATATGGAGAAAGCCTACCTAAAATTTCAAGCATAGAAGAAAGCAGAGTCAAGTGAAGGAGAGAAAGAAATTCCTGATGACGTTATCTAAGCATCTAGATCCATCCATACCTGACCCATTCTACCATTGACCTTTTCAATCATTTAGGTCAATAGGATTTTTTTTCCTTAAAATAGTGGAAGAGGAGTTTCTATCACTGGAAGAAATCTGTAAAAATATATATATATATATTTACATGTATATACATATATAGCATACATATACGTATGTATGAAATATGACCTTCTTGAAATATGAGAAACCCAAACTGTAACTTAGAATATCTCACTGGAGCTACCAGTATATTCTAACTTGCTGCACCTAAATTATTCCCCTGGGTTCCTACCAGGAGCCCTGGTGGCGAAGTGGTTGAGTGCTTGGCTGCTAACCGAAAGGTTGGCACTTCTAACCTACCAGCCAGGAGAAAGATGTGGCAGTCTGCTTCTGTCAAAATGTACAGCCTTGGAAACCCTATGGGGCAGTTCTACTTTGTCCTACAGGGTCACTGTGAGTCTGAATCTATTTGACAGTGATGGGTTTGGTTCGGTTTTTGGATTGGGTTCCTACCATCCAAGATGAGCTGTAAGAAGCAAAGGCAAGAATCAGTTTAATTAATTTCTCCCCCAGTCTGGTGGATCCACCTCCTGAATGAAGTCCGCCTGCTTTCTCTATATTACTCCTAAAGCTGTTAACATCCATACCATTTATAGGGCATGTACCCTCCTACTTTGTACTTATATTTGTATACAATGCTTCTCTCTTTGACTAAATTGTAAACCGTGCCCCCCAACCCCGCCCCAAAGATAGGGATTATGTTTACACTTGTTTGGATCTCCCAGAGCTCAGAGGAAGGTCTAACTGTTGCAAGAGTGGTTTCTTAGGATTTTTTGAGTTGTCACATGAAGTATTGATTTTCCTTAGAAGTTTGCTTCAGTGATTCATTGGGATTCTGGAGTTTCATTAGAGACAGCAACTACAAAACAATTAGTTAAACAGATTCAGGGTGAAAATAGTTTGCCACTGTTGAATATGGGCTCAGCTTCTTCAGATTAAGCACACTTTCTAGTTAAATATTCTGGCCAATTGTTCATTTATTTACTTCTGTGCAGTTGAACTCAAATAAAATTGAGAATGGAGCATTCTGGTGAGTTATGGCTAGCCTAAAAATCCCTACATGTTCCACTCCCATTGCAAAACCTTTTCTGAAATGTCTATGGCCACTGTTCCTTATTGCTAAGTAAAGATAGAACATAACTTTTATTGGCTACAAGATACTTTAGTGTCTTAATATCACCATTTGGGAAACCATTTCTTTTTGTCATTTAGATATAGAAAATGTAGAATATGGTCTTATGTCTCTTCAGCCCCAGGACACATACCAGAATATTTATTTTTATCTTAACCAAATTCCTGATAGAATTGTTACCTTTGAACTTCTTTTTCTCACCTAGAAGCTGAATGTAGAAAAAAGAAAAATCAAATAAATGGAAGGATTTGCAGTTCTACCATATTGTTATTAAATTTGGATTTGGATGGAGTAAAAACTTAGGAATCAAGTTCTCTTCTATAAACTGTACTAACTATATAGTCTTTTGTGATCCCTCAGAAAGCCAGAGTTGACACACTAAGACACACAAATTCTATTATGCTGTGCACACACCCAGGAGACCAAAATTTTCCAAGACACAATTCCAAGTGGAGGAATTGTCACTAGACTTGGTTTGGCCAAAGTCCATATTTGTTAGAGTGGGAAGAAAAATAGATCTTTAGGTGTATGTTTATTTTCCACAAGAAAGAGAATTGGAAAAGCAAACTTAAAGACAGAACAGAAGGAAAGGTAAATGACAAAAAGAGAGAGCCAGCTGGTATGATACAGGGGAGAAGAAGCAAAACAAAGATGGTACCCCTCATGAAACCTCGTTAAAATAACAATTAACGAATACAAAAAGGCATAAAATCTATAACCACAGAAAGAAGAGGAAAAGAGATCCCAGGCACAAAGTTTTGGAAGCAGGAAAACATATGGATGGCTTAGCAGAGCCAAAGGGATAAATTCTAAGGTGGCAGTGGGGAGAGTTGACAAGCAGCTCATTTTTCACTACTGAAACTACATCCCCTCCCCCAAGACCCAGGAATTGCTGGAACTAGGTGGAAATGGAAAGATGGGGGGATTAAAATCAGGATGATTGTTCCAAGACTATTTAAGAAACAGTAAGACTTCAAGATCCTCTCCCTCTCATAGAAGAGATTAGAATTTATCCTCCGGAAAACATAAATTAGAGGGTCTCCGGCCTACAGGACACGAGACACAGTTGACAGTGGGTGTCCGAAATCCCAAAAATGAGGATGTGTAAAAGTTTGCATATTAAATCTTGAGACCCACTGCCTTTTGCACCACTTGGATTCCTAAGCATTGGCAGCCTGGCATATACCTTCCAGGGCAAAGATTATAAGAATTTTCTCTAAGGAATTGGACCAGCCAAAGAGAAAAGGCTTCAAGGTAATGAGTTAGGGAACTCTTTAATTAAATGGCTCACCCACTGACAGAAAGCTTTCAATCAGATTTTCAGGGCCACACTTTTACATATAATCATCAAACATCCGGGGAAGGACTCTAACATGAAAACACAGATCAAAACTAATAAGAAAAAGATAACAGAGGAAACAAAGAGTTTATTTTCATGAAGAAGAAATATAAAGGCAAATATTGTAACCACAGAACAAGAACAAAAACTTGTGTGTGTGTGTGTGCGTGTGAACGCACACATACATATTCAGAAAAACAACCTTCAAAATCCTTATGAAACTTAAATGGATAGTAGAAATGAAAAATTCCAAAGAATTGGAAGATAGAGTTGTGGAAATCTCCCCAAAAGTAATACCACAAGACATGGTATGGAAAATAAAGAAAACACAAACATAAATAAACTTCAGGAACAGTTTAGGTGACCCAAAATCTGATTGTTAGGAGTTCCAGAAAGAAAGGATAGAGAAAATGAGGAAAAGCAGTCAACAAAGGAATAATTCAAGTAAATTTTCCAAAACTGAATGACATAATGTTCCAGACAGAAAGGACACATAAAAAACTCAGCACGATGGATGCTGAAAAGACCCACAAGGTATTAGATATCTCCTATGCATCACATCAGATCCTCTTGATCTCCCTTGTCGCTTATTTCAGCCACTGCTATGGCAACCAGCTCTGCCAGGGCTCTGACAAGCTTCATATACATCTCACCTCATGCCAGCACTGCAGCTCAGAACCCTATTTGAGGCCCATATATGTACTAAACCAAAAGGGCAGGGCAAATAAATTTCTATGGAGTAGAGCTTTGAACAGTGGGAAATCAGAGCTGATCAAAAAACTTCTTTCACCTTTCTTACCACAAATGGATGATCCTGAGATGTACTTCATTTGCTTCTTGGAAGACAGTCCCATGATATCATACCATTAGTAACTTGTCTTCCTGTTGGTTCTACTTCTTTATCTGCTTCACTCCCCCTTTGCCTCACTTCTGATTTCTGTATTTGCAATCCCAATAAATTGGTAGTGAATAAGCTTTTGCCTTGAAGGAGCCCTGGTGGTGCAACAGTTAAGCACTTGGTTGCTAACGAAAAGGTTAGTGGTTCAAGCCCACCCAGCCACTCCACAAGAGAAAGACCAAGTAATCTGCTCCTGTAAAAGATTACAGCCAAGAAAACCCTATAAAAACCAAAACCAAGCCTGTTGCCATCCAGTCAATTCCGGCTTATAGCGACCCTATAGGACAGAGTAGAATTGCCCTATAGAGTTTCCAAGGGGCTCCTGGTGGATTCAAACTGTCGATCTTTTGGTCAGCAGCCTTAGCACTTAACCATTACACCACCAGGGTTTCCAGAACCCTATAGGGCAATTCTATTCTGTCACATGGGGTTGCTATGAGTTGAAATCGACTAGATGGCACCCAACAACAACAAGCCTCTGCCTCAAGTTATCTTTCTGGGAAACCAAGGTTAAGATATATTATGATAAAATTTTAGAACATTAGGGATAAAGAAAAAAATTCCAAAAGCTTCCAGAGAGGTAAAAATATATTATATACAAAGGATAAAGTACACGACACCAACACTGGAAAGATGGAAGAAAATGAAGCAAAGCCTGCCAAGTTTTGAAGAAAAAAAAATATCTCCAAGCTTTATAACTATATCCAGATGCAGAAAAAGCATTGGATAAAATTCAACACATTTATCAGAAAAAATCTTAGCAAGCAAGGAAATTTCCTTTATCAAACAAAAAGTATAAAAATATAACCAGCCAAACTATTAGTAAAATATGCAGGTGAAATAAAGACATGCAGCTTCACAAAAAACAATCAAATTTTAAAAAAAGAAACAAGGAAAAAGACTTCCCATGTATCCTTTCTCAAAAAATTACCAGAGGATTTACTCCACTAAAAATAAGTGATAAACCAAGAAAAAAGAAAGCATATGGGATGCAAGAAACAGGAACTATAACACAAGAGACAGGCAAAGGTAATTTGCAGTATGATGATAAGGGAGATTCCAGGAAAAACGTCACACACTGGGCGAAAAGGAAAAAAATCATATGATCATCCCAGTAGATAACAAGACAGATTAGAGCAGGTCAGGGGCTCTAGGAAAGACTTCTTCAATAAGATGATGGCAGAATAATACCTAATCTTTAAACCGAAAATATCCCCTAAAGTCTTCTTTAAACCTCACAATAGTGTAGCCTAAGTAGTAAAGAATGTCTGCCTTGAGCATTGTGGTCTTTTAAAGAACTGTCTGTATGGGATCAAATTAACAACAATAACTTGGTAAGACCAGACAGGAAGCTTAGGGGGCAGTGAGTTTATGTTAGTGGGGGAGTCACGATCTGGAAAAGGAGGGTGAGAATGGTTGCACAACATGAAGAATAGAATTAATGTCACTGATTGTATATGTAGAAGTTGTTGAATTGGTGTACGTTTGCTGTGTATATTTTCAACAACCACAAAACTAAATAAAATAAATTATTAGAAAAAAGAAAAAGTGAACATTTTAGGAGAAATAAACAACTAGAGGAGATTTTGGAGATGAACTATTCCATGACCAAGTGGTATTATTGCAGAAATGCAAGGTTGGTTTAATATTTTAAATGTAATTTATCATATTAACAGAATAAAAGGGGGAAAAAATATGATCATCCCAATAGATGCAGAAAAAATATTTGGTAAATCTCAATATCTATTCGCAATAAAAACTCTAAGTAAACTAAGAATAGAAAGGAATTTCCTCAACCTAAAAGGCATTTACGAAAAACCTGTAGCTAACATCTTACTTAATGGTAAGAGTCTGAAAGTTTTCCTTCTAAGATTGGGAACAAGACAGGGTATCTACTATTACCATTTCTATTCCATATTGTAGTAGATTTCCTAGCCAGTGGAATAAGGCAATAAAAGGAACTAAAAGCACACATATATTATAAAAGTTTCTTTATTCACACATGATATAATCATGTATCTATATATCCTAATAAATCTATTTTTTAGAAAGGATTCTGCAACTAATACGTGAATAGAAAGTTCTCAGGGAATAATATTAGTAACAGGCTAAACTGAAAGCCACCAAATGTCCAACACCTGGTAAACAGAGAAACAAATTGTAATGCATTCATACAATCGAATACTGCTCAGAAATGAAAAGGAACAAACTACCAGTGCACACAATAGCATAGATAATCTCAGAACCACTATGTTGAGAGAAAGAAGCCAGATAGAAGAAAGTGCATTCTGTAGGATTCCACTCATATGAAACACTAGAAAAGACAAACCTAATATACGATGATAGAAAAGAGATCAGCTGTTACTCGAGCTGGGGTTACGGGGTGGGGACTAACTGGGAAGAGGCACAAGCCAACTTTTTTTGGTGATGGAAATGTTCAATATGTTGATTGTGGTAGTGGTTGCACAGGTGTATCCATTGGTCAAAACTCATCATCTGTACACTTAAAATATATGCATTTTATTGTATGTAAATTACACCTCAATAAAGTTATTTTAAAACTAAATTAAAATTAAAAGGGATAATAAACGGAGAGACACAAAAGGAGGAGGAAAGGGGGCATGTGAAATAAGAGAAAAGACAATTATGACAAAGTTAGGAAAAGGAAGGGGAAAAGAAAATTGAAGAAAACAAGAAGGTAAAGTGGAGGGAGTCTCAAATTAACTCTTCCAGGGCTCACTACGATGGCCTTGGCACCTTAGTATTTCCTTTAATCCTCACAACAACCTTGCGAATTAAACATAATTATCCCATTTTATTGATATGGAAACTGAGACCCTAAGAGATCAAATGCTTGTCCAAACTTTCATATTTTGTCGGTGGCTCCCATACTCTTTCTACTACATGTTGCTAACATCCTTTGGAGGTCAATTTGCATGGGGTAGGTTTTCCAGATGCAGATGCTGAGACTGAGTTTGACATGTTGTCATTGTTACTTCCATGGAGTTGGCTCCAACTCATGGAGACCTTATGTATAACAGAACTAAACATTGCTTGGTCCATGATCTTTGGTATGTTTGAGTCCATGGTTGCAGCTATTGCATCAATTCATCTCACTGAGGGTATCCCTCACCTTCACTGACCTTCTACTTTGCCAAGCATGGTGTCCTTTTCTAGCAATTGGTCTTTTCTGATGACATGTCCAAAGTAAGTGAGCCAAAGTCTCACCACCCTCACTTCTAAGGAGCACTCTGGTTGTATTCCTTCTAAGATGGATTTGTTCGCTCTTCTGACAGGGCATGGTATATTCAATAGACTGAAGAAGAACTGATGTATTTGAATTGTGGTGTTGGTGAACAATATTGAATATACCAGAGTTTGGCATGCAGAATATTTATTAGAGATCAACCTTTGTGGGCGGACAGGGGAAGAAGCAGAATTGGACAGAGGGAGAAGTCAAACTGCCATGTAGCCCAAGCTCTGACATAGCTAAGCCTCTGGCAATGCCAGGGGGATCACTGAAGAGAATATGGACATCAGAGTGACCCATGTTGGGCTAAAATGGCCAGGCCTTACTACCCTAGCCTTGATCAGTCATTAAATACGGGCTGCCCCAGGAAAAGCATCCCTTTGGTAAGATGGCCCACTTCAGCTGAAAGCTGAAAGTGGAGGCCATCTGCTTATAGCTGGAGTGACAAGTCCTTTCTTGAAGAGGGATCTGAATGACCCATCTCTGTGTCTACCAAACACTAAAGATAAAGAAAAAACAATGCGGAGGAAAATATTCAGCTTTTCCCGGTAGAAAAAGTTCTAGTGTGGCTACATCGGCAACCTTTCCTCCTCCATTTGTCCATGCACTGTGGTATCTGTTGTCTGCAGGTCTGTGGGGAAGTCCTAACCCAGATATCGCCTACCTTTCACTGAGGTGATTCTACAACAAGCAAGGAAGGGAGTAGGAATCATATCAATAACAATAATAACAAAAACAATTGCCAATATGTTTTACGTGCCAGGCATTGTTCAAAGATCTGTACATGTTTTAACTCATTTAAAACTCACAACAACCCTCCAAGGTAGATACTATTTTTAATCTCCACTTGACATCATAGAAACTGAGGCAGAGAGAGTTTAATTTCTAGCCTAAGGCCACATAACTAATATCTGGAGGCAGAATGACAGGGTTCCACAGTCTGGCTCTAGGAAGATTCACTTCTCTTAACCCCTAGACAATACGACACTCTCAGCATCAAAAAGACACCTAGCCCTTTTTACTGACGTACTCTAGATATACTTGATTGAGTGTCAGCTGAAGTTACTCAGCTCTTTCTCAAAGAAAAGCCACCCACTGAAGTTCTCAGGCTGTTCTTCCATTTGAAACAAGAACCTTCTGATTAAACTCAGCTTTCTCCTCAGTCAGTCAGCTCTGACCCACTTGGCCTTGAAGCCAACAGCTTTGCACACAGGAGTATCCTACAGTAGCTTACGCTGTGAGTGGGGAAAGTTCTCGCTAAAGCAAAGAGCCTCCTTAACGCAAATCAGAGTGAGTTTACTTTGAATTTGAAATGAAGGGTTTTTGGGTGCTGATACCCTGCCTCCACCAAGCCCAGATTGGTCTGTAACACAATCTGACTCTTGAATACTTAAAAATAGAGATAATTGGACACCCCACGCTGTGATGTGAGGCCTTGGAATTCAGTGCTGAATTCAGTGGTGGGAGTGCTGATTTGCATTAACTTAGTCATGCCCACCTCATCAACTTAGATAACTGATGTTAGGTCCCCAGAGTTTCCTAGGAGCCTAAATGTGTTCCTAGGAACACACTAGACTAGGAATCAGAAGACTGGATTTTATTTCTAGTTCTGCCATTAACTATCTCTGTGACCTTAGACAATTCACCCAACTTCTTTGGGATTTCAGTTCCTTCATCCATAAACTTTATGGCTTGAATTATAAGGTTCTCTTCCAGCTAATTCTGCAATTCTCAGAAATCAATTGGGAAACTTAAAGAAGACCTCAGTATAAGACCTAAAAGGCTTTAATTGGAAAAGTGTACTTCCCCAAAATGCTCTTCTAGAGTCTGCCTCAAAATTACAAGGGGCACTGTTTCTTCCTTCACCTCATAATAAGCCTCTTAAAGCAAACAGTGTCCTCAATGCTGTTGAGATGGATGAGGTAACAGAAAAGCTACGAAAGGGTCAGCACATTGGCTAATGGCAACAGGGTTTGTGGGAAGAGTCAGGGCTGGACTTGAACTCTAGCATAGCTCTGCCGTGACTTATCTTACCTTCCTCGTTGTTAAACAGGCTTCATGGTAACTGTGTCTCATCCCAATAGAAAGGATCAGAGAACAAGAAGAGGGATGAGATGAAGAACTCTTGGAAAAACAATTTCTGATTATAAAATGATCTGAGCTCAAACAACAACAAGCAAAATAGAGTTTACCTCACTGGGTATATAGGATGTATTCTGAGTTTATTAGATTTCAGTTACCTAGTCCAGGAGGAAAGTATTGCCTCAAAAAATAAAAAACAAAAAAAATTAGAGGAATAGGAGGGAAAGCTGAATTGAACTTTATATAGGCCAGTTTCCCCATTTTATTGTTAAAGAAATTGACAGCCAGCAAGAATCGACTTTTCCAGAATTACACAGAAAATCAGTGGCAGTTCTATTATTAGAACCTAGGTCTGTATTCATTCATTCATCCATCCAGCCAACAAATATTTATTGAGCACCAATACAGAGCAGACACTATCCTACCCTTATAGGTGGGCAATCAAATAATCCCACAAATAAATGTAAAATTAGAGCTGTGACAAGTGACTCAAAGCAAGGTACACAATGCTATTCTATGAGAACATATAATAGAATTTAACCTGCCCATAGACATCAAGGAGCCTTTCCTGGGGCCACAGGAGAAAAGACTTGGCAATCTGCTCCCATAAAGAGTAAAGCCTAGGAAATCTTATGGGGCAGTTCTACTCTGTCATATAGGGTTGCCATGAGTCAGAATCGACTGGACGGCACACAACAATGAGGTGAAGACAGAGAAAGGGAAAAAGTGTTCCAAGCAGAGATAATAGCATGCACAAGGGCCCTGGGGCAGGAGGCAACGTAGCATGATTCAGGAATTAAAAACAAAAGCTGGAGCACAGAGAAGGGGCAGTATGGCACAGAAGAAGAAAAATGGAGAGGAAGGTTGGAGTTAGACTATGAAAGACCTTGTAGGCCATGTTCATTCATTCACTCATTCATTCTTATACCATTCATTTATTCATTTAACAAATAGGTTTTAATTACCTACCCAGAAACAAGCATTGTTCTAACCAGTGAATGAAACAAAGTCCTTGCCCTCATGAAGATTACATTTTAGTGGGAGGAAGACAGACAGGAAGAAAAGAAAGAAAAAAGAAAGGAAGGTGGGAAGGAGAGAGGGAAGAAAAAATAACATGTTAGGTGGTGACAAGTGCCATGAAGAAGAATAAAGCCAGGAATGGGGAACAGACAGTGTTGGCGTGAAGTGCTATTTTAGAAAGGGTGACCAGAAAAGCCTGTTTCTTTTCTTTTTTTTTTTTTTTTTAATTTTTATTGTACTTTAGATGAAGGTTTACAGAACAAATAGTTTCTTATTCAACAGTTAGTACACATATTGTTTTATGACATTGGTTAACAACCCCACGACATGCCAACACTCTCCCCTTCTCAACCTCGGGTTCCCTATTACCAGCTTTCCTGTCCCCTCCTGCCTTCTAGTCCTTGCCCCTGGGCTGGTGTGCCCCTTTAGTCTTGTTTTGTTTTATGGGGCTGTCTAATCTTTGACTGAAGGGTGACCCTTGGGAGTGACTTCATTACTGAGGGTGTCCAGGGGCCATACTCTCAGGGTTTCTCCAGTGTCTGTCAGGCCAGTAAGTCTGGTCTTTTTTTGTGAGTTAGAATTTTGTTCTACATTTTTCTCCAGCTCTGTCCAGGACCCCTATTGTTTATCCCTGTCAGAGCAGTCAGTGGTGGTAGCTAGGCACCATCTAGTTGTGCTGGACTCAGCCTGGCAGAGGCTGTGGTAGATGTGGTCCATTAGTCCTTTGGACTAATATTTCCCTTGTGTCTTTAATTTTCTTCATTCTCCCTTGCTCACAAAAGGGAGAAACCAGTGGAGTATCTCAGATGGTCACTCACAGGCTTTTAAGATCCCAGATGCTACTCACCAAAGTAGAATGTAGAACATTTTCTTTATAAACTGTGTTATGCCAATTGAGCTAGATGTTCCCCAAGACCATGGTCTCCATAGCCCTCAGCCCAGCAATTCCATCCCTCAGGGAGTTTGAATGTGTCTGTGGAGCTTTCATAACCTTGCCTTGTACAAGTTGTGCTGGCTTCCCCAGTATTGTGTACTGTCTTACCCAGGAAAGCCTCTTTCTTAAGATGAATTTTGAGCAGAAATATAAGTGACAGAGAGAGCCATTTAGCTATAAGAGGGACCAGCGTTCCGGGTAGAAGGGAACAGCACAGACCGAGAATATGCTTAGAATTTTTAAGGAACAACAAACAGGCCAGCATGCTTGGAGCCCTGCATGCTAAGAATCAGGTTAGAGAGGGAGCAGATTATAGGGCCTTGGGGACCATAGAAAAGAATTTGGCTTTGACTTTGACTTTGACTCTGAATGGGATGGGAAGCCATTGGAGGGTTTTGAACACAGGAGTAAGATAATTTGACTTATTAGAAGTTTCACCCGGACTGTTCTGTGGTCATAGACTGTAGGAGGGTAAGAATAGAAAGAGAGAAAACAATTGGAAATCTATTATAATAATCCAGTAAAAATGATAGCAGCCATTTTTAGGGCAGTGAAACTGCTCTGTATGATATTGTAATGGTGGACACATGACATCGCATATTTGTCAAAATTCAGAGGCCTGTACAACATAAATATTGAACCCTAATATAATACAAACATCATACTTGGTCAAGTAGAGGGTCAGCAAAAAAGAGGAAGACCCTCAATGAAGTGGATTGACACGGTGGCTGCAACAATGGGCTCAAACATAGCAACGATCGTGAGGATGGTTCAGGACCAGGTAGTGTTTTGCTTTGTTGTACATAGGGTTGCTATGTACACCTAACAAAAACAACACCTAAAAACAACGACAACAATATAAACTATGGACTTTAGTGAATAATAATATTATCAATATTGGTTCATCAATTTAACAAATGTATCACACGAATGCAAGATGCTAGTAATAGAATAAAGAGTGTGCAGAGGGAAGAGAGATTATATAGGAATTTTCTGTATTTTCTGCACGATTTTTCTGTAAACCTAAAACTGTCCTAAAAAATAAAGTCTATTAAATTAAAAAATAAAATAAAAAAAGATGGTGGCTTGGATGAGGAGAGAAGTGGAATTGGTGCAAAGTTGTCAGATTCTGGATGCATTTCAAAGGTAGAGACTGAATGATATGCAGATGAATCAGATGAAGGGTATTAGAAAAAGACAGGGAATCAAGGATGATTCCAAGTTTTTGGTTTGAACCACTGCTAGAATGGAGTTGCCATTCACTGAACAAGGGGAGGCCACTGTAGCATTTTCAGTTGGGACAAGTAGGAGATATGCATGATGATATTTATACGTCAAAAAGATCACTTTGGCTACAGTATAAAGAATGGGTTAGAAATGGACAAGGATAGATATCTTTCTGCATTGGGTGCCTAAGACATCTAGTTAGGAGGCTCTAAATGTAGTCCAGGCAAGGAATCCATTACTGGGTCATCCACAAACTTCGTTCTTATTTCAACAGCTTCATTAGGAGTTATAGGAGCCCTGGTGGCCCAATGGTTAATAACTCAGCTGCTAACTGAAAGGTTGATGGTTCAAACCCATCCAGCGGCTCTGCAGAGAAAGACCTGGTGATCAGCTTCCATAAAGATTACAACCAAGAAAACCTACGGGGCAGTTCTACTCTGACACATGGGGTCACTATGAGTTGGAATTGACTCGATGGCACCCAACAACAACAATCACATTTAGGAGTTATAGATTTATATTAATGCATATTAGAAAAATATAGAACACATCAAACCTGTGACTTCAGAAAATTTCTTAGGAAGCAGGATAACATAGTACCTTAAATTTTATGTAAGAGATTATTTATTAAATAGTGAGATAACTGGTACTAGGAAATGGAGAAAAAATTGCACATGACTACAGTTTAGGGGGAAAATGTACTGCCTGTTTTATGAGCCACATTGATTAAGAGAGATTTTTTGATTATTGGACATATTTGGGGATATACTCCCAACTCAGAAGGAAAATTACCCTAAACTATTTTAGGAAATTTCCTTTACTGAAACTGCAGCCATGTTTGTTTTGTATGACCCAGCCATCTGGCTATGGCCAATTGGAGCAGGCAGGGACCAATCTGATGCCGTCTTCTGGAATTTAGACTTGTGACAAAGGCAGTGAGCTAGCCTCAGTGAATGGGTGGAATGACAATCTGTAAGCTCAGGAGCTGGGGGTGGCCATTGTCTGCTCTATGGTCTGGAACAGCAGAGGAAAACAGTCTGCGAAGAGAAGGAAGAAGGAAACAGATGGATAGAGATCCTGAGAGAAGAGAGAAAACCAAAAACAGACGGTTCTTCTGTGTCTAGTTCTGATCCCTTAGTGAGACCCAGTGGCCTTTCTCCATTGGGTGCCGAACACATTCTTCTATAGTGATAATAAATACAGGCAATCCCTGGGTTATGAGTGAGATCCGTTCCTAACTGTGTCTTTAGGCTGAATTTATAGGTTAGTCAGAATAGGTGCTTATAGTTCTTATTTTGCCTTACTTTAGTGCAAGAAAAGGCTCAAAGCCTTTTCAAGGGTTTAAAAGCTGCATGTGCAGCAAGTGAAGATGATTGTAATGAAGAATTTGTTGCAAGTAGGAATAGGTTCAATCATTTCAAAGTGAAGGCAAATTTACATAACATTAAAGGGTAAATATGAGTTGTCTGTAGGTCAGACCTTCATAGCCCTGTACAACTTTTTAATTTAGCTGTTTCAGTAGTTTTTCTTACTTGCTACCAAAGGGTCATAATTAATGGTGACTTCCACAGTTAAGAAACAGTGGATAAAAAGCTTTTTTTTTTTTTTTGTGGACCACCTAGAAAATTCTTGGGGTTCCTATATCCAACCCTATCACTCAAACAATGAAAGTTCAAAGTTGTCCAATCTGGGGATAGAGGACCTGTAAGGCTTACAAAAGTGGTAAAAAGGGTGTGAGTTTAACGGATGGAAGTAAGTTGACCTTGGATGAGAAAAAAATTAGAGAAGATACAGCAGTAATTCCATTTAGGAAGAAGAAAGAATAAGTGACCCTTAGAAAGAGATCAATGATGAGGTTTCAAAGTAATTATTTTAAAGGAGCAGTTTTATAAAAGTACATTTTGAAATTAATTGCTAACGTTCAAAAAATCAGGACTTCAAAAAAAATCACTATTTGAATTCCCATAATTGTATGAGAGCAGGAAAAAGCATATCAAATTGAGAAGTCTATTCCCAGATGAAGCAATGTTTTGATGTGGTCTGAAAGTCAAGACTTATCACTTAAAAAAATTATTATAAAGCATTGCATAACCAGACTCCCTCACTTTATCCCTGGCCACACCTTATCTCCACCAGCCTTGGCTGTTTTTCTTCCACCTCCACAAATCTCAGAGGGGGAAGAAAGATGGTTGACAGAAGCATGATAGAGTCCACCAAAGGATATAAAATTGCCAGAAGTTATAAAATATATGTCACTATTCTATTTCTCAACTACAGGGTAAAATTCACATATTTTGTTTTGTTCATTTAGCAAGATGGAAAATAAAAACAAAAGACAAACAATGCTTGACTGACATACTAAAATTTAACAGGTTATGAAGAATTTTGAAAATTTTCTGTTTTATACAATAACGCATTTGAGAAATATCAACTGAATCTTTTTTTTTTAAATAAAACATGTTTATTTCCTTACGTAGAACTTGGGGAGAGATCTACCACAACTGCATCCAATGCCTGTGAGTGGGCCTCAGGGTTGGACTAGAAGAAAGGGAGGGATGGAGCAGACCAGGTTAGGGTGCAGCTAGGATCGTGCAATGGCCTAGGGATGGGTTAGGACGGGCTGTGCAGTACATTACTTTATAATTTGTTTAAAATCTGAAAGTTTAATGTTTTGTTTTGGGGGATTACAAAATAGGTAGGTGTGAGCATCAAAATGGCCACATTGTCAAAAGGGCTGCATTGAAATATCTCCTACTCATTCCACCAAACCAAAAACCAGCTGCTGTGAGTCAACTCTAACTCATGGTGACCCCGTTTGTATCAGAGTAAAACTGTGCTCCACAGGATTTTCAATGGCTGATTTTTTGGAAATAGATCACCAGGTCTTTCTTCCAAGGCACTTCTGGGTGACCTTGAACCTTCATCATTTTAATGAGCAACTGAGTGTGTTAACTGTTTGCACCACCCAGGGACTCCCATTCCACCGTAGATGGTGTTTACTCATAGGTCCATGCAGAGGTTGCAGCCCATAGGATGGACCTGACTTTAACATGTTTTGTTTGGCCTATATAGCACTTTTTAAAAATCTCAAATGATCACCAAATCTTAAAAGATGGATATTTCAATGTAAGATTTGGATTTTAAACTTCTCTCAGAAAACAGGATACTGGAATTCTGGGCCTTTATTCTGAAATGACGTTAAGTGATAGAAGCTGAGCCTAGGCCACCCTGTTTGGGTGGGACACTTGCCTTTAGTCCACCAGTCACCAGCGCCTTCTTTTGGTTCACTCCGCTCATTTATGTACCTGCCTGGATCCTCTTGGCATTTGAGTTTGCAACCCACTAGCCTTGGGCCTAGAGCCCTGTGGCAAGGAATGCAAATGTATCTTAAACAGAGGTGGCTGCTACTTTGCTCTGATCCATTGTAACCATGTGATACGCTGGTTCAGTGATGCTAGATGTTCCAATTTTCCAAGCAAACTTGGGAATTTGGATTTTTATGTAAAATCTTTCAATTTGTAAATGTTAGCTACTGTATTGGTTTCCTATGATTGCTGCAACAAATTACCATAAACTGAGGGGCTTAAAACAAGACACATATATTCTCTCACAGTTCTGGATGCCAGACGGCTGAAGTCAGTATCTCTGGGCCAAAACCAAGGTGTTGGCAGGACCGGACTACCTCTACAGGCTCTGGGGGAAAATCTGTTCCTTGTCTCTTTCAGCTTCTGGTGGCTGCTGGCATTCCTTGGCTTGTGGCTACCTCACTCCCATCTTCAAGGCCAGCATCTTCTATTCTCTCTCTGCTCTGTCTTCACATCACCTTTTCCTTGGCGTGTCTGTGTAAAATCGCCCTCTGTCCCTCTCTTATAAGGGCACTTGGGATAATATTTAGGGTCTACTGGAATGATCCAGGATAATCTCTCCATCTCAAGATTCTTAGCTGAATCATATCTGCAGTCTTTGCCACATAAGGTAACATTCTTCTCTGCACTGAAGGAAATAGAAGTCTATGTTAGAAAGCCTGTGGTAACTGAGCCGAGTTGGAATCAATTCAATGGCAACGGGTTTCTTTGGGTATCATGCCTCCATTTCTAGAAATGCTGACATATAATCAAATTATAATTTTCCAACGGAAAATCTAGTTTGATTGACTCAGCAGGCATTTACCAAGCATTCACTGTATACAAGGCACTGTGAAAAGGGTGGAGACAAATGGAACAAAACCACTGTCCTGCATTTAAGGAGATGATAATCGTGTCTTTGACCTCATTAACAAACGGGTAGAGTTTGTGTTCAGTTACCTTGGATCCCAATTACAGTACTGCTTTTTCTCTTTGGGAGCCCCCGGAAAGCCCCAGGGTTCTCTGTTACCCAGTTGCTGCTTTCCTTGTGCGCCACTACTACTTTTCTTCCTTCTCCTCTTCCTCCTCCTCATCCTAGTAATACTATCACTATTACCAGCAACTACTACAAGTACTTTTACTATAACAACAACCATTACCATCACATGTTGTGTCTCTATTGTGTGTGAGGCCCTTTACATGAATCATTTCTAATGTTTACAACAATCTTCCAAGATAGGTGTTATTATGCTCATTTTACAGATAGCTTAAGTATGTTCAACAACTTTCTTGAGATCATTGTAATTAGCAAAGATAGAACTGAAATACAGAATTATTGGAGTATTTCCCTCACACCATGCTGCTTCAGATAACATCTTCTCTCCCACCAAAACCTTCGATCTCATGTCTCATTCACTTAGGGCATAACTGCCCTTTGATTAATAAATATTTCAAGTAGGTTTATTTGGTAGAATGTTACAGACTGATAAAGACTTACCTTATCCTTTTCCCTAGATAACATTTAAAATAAGATCTTCCATGCCTTAACCCCCATAACTGATTAATGATTAAAAAAAAAATCTCAGCCATTATGATAGTGCTCTTTAGACTTATTTTTGCATGAAAGGGCCATAACACTCTCTTAAAATTGTGCCAAGTTTGTAGTCATGTATTGTACTGGCATCACACTGACACTGCTGGCACAGGAGGATCTGGAACCTAAAGCTAGGGGTAGCAATCCTTTTCTGCGAAGACCCAGAGAGCAAATATTTTTGGCATTATGAGGCATACAGTCTGTTTCACAATCAATCAACTTTGCCATTGTAGCACAAAAGTAGTCATAGACAATATATAAAAAATTGGGCTGTGTTCCAATAAAACTATATGTATATAAACATGCATTGGGCCAGATTTGGTCAGCAGACTACAGTTTGACTACCCCTGGTTTAAACTTGGCCTCATAATAGCTCTATGACGCTGGTGGAGGTGACGTAAATTCTCCTAACCTCATTTTCTTCATCAGTAAGTATGAGGATATTGACACAACCTCAATTAACTTGTAAGGTTAACATGTAACTTGTAAAGTTGATAAGGTTGTATTGAGAGTCAGATTAGATAATTTATAAAAAATTGCTCTGTAAACTATCAAGTACTAGTGTAATTGTTTAATAATTAGTACATAAAACATTTAAGTTCAACCAACTAATTTTGGGTCTTCTGGCAAACTATCACCTTTGTTTTCTTCCTTCTGTTCTTCCACCAGATACCCTACCTATTAATCCTTGTTCACAATCCCTCCTACACGCACACAAGAACCATATCACTGGAGCTATATTTTCACCTGCTCCAGCTGTACCCTGAGGCTATTTTCCAACTCCACTTCCACACCTTCTCAGATGTCTGGCTTCAGATTAGACCATGAATGGCAGAATGAATATCATGACTGGCCCAACTTTCTTTCTGCAAAGAGTGATTTGTAGATAAATGGCTTGTTCCAAGATGCTCTTGGAGCATCTCCCAAGAAAAGTCTAACAATTCAAGTTGAGTGTGTGATTCTTTATAGAGTACATTAGATTACTTCTGGGAAACTCACTTACAGCCAAAAACAGCTACTCAGCTCTAGGAAACCAGAAGAAATTCAGACTTACAGGATGCCATGTGTAGCCACTTCCACACACAGAGTTGCATTTATAGAGGGAGAGCTATTGATAGTGTGCAAAGGCAAGTGCAGCAAAGAAAAGACCAAGACTAGGTCTGTCTGTCGGTTGCTGAAAGCAACAAATTAAAATAAACAGTAGTTTCATGGCAGTGGTGTGCTGGTAAACCAGCTCCCTTGGATGGGGGGAGGAGGGAGAGAAGTGAACAGAAGGAGAGATGAGGGGGGAAAGGAGAAACCTTGATTTGTTGCATTTACCAATTTCCATGATGTAAATACCCCCATTATGGATGATATCAAGCTGCCAATGGTTTATTAACCAGCTCACAAACTGCTGAATATTTCACAAGTACTTGTTCCTGCCAGCTCCAGAACACCACTGGCTCCATTGCTTCAATGATAGGACAGTTTAGATGGGATAAACAGTCTACCTCTAATGGTTTCTAGAGGAATGAAAGCCGCCAAATTTTCTAATCCAGATTAGATAAATTCTCCTGAGGCAGAGCATTTTCTCCATTCTTTGATCCTCCATCTTGAAGAAAATACACTGAAATTAAGCTTTCCTCTGAAAGACATGGTATTACTAGCTGGTAAACTATTTCATCTTTGCACATCCCTCACCCCCTACATACACACACCTTACTTTATTTTCCATGGGCTAATGATTGTTTTCTCCCCAGAATTATGCACTCTGTGTTCATTCGTACATGTTAGGAGGATTTCTGGGAGAACTCCAGGTCTTTGCTACTTGCAGTATGGTCCTCAGACAAGCGGTACCACATCATCTGGGAGCACATTAGAAAAGTGAAATTTCAGGTTGCATCCCTAATCTAATAAATCAGAATGTGCATTTTAATCAGATGCCCAGGTGGCTTGCATGCATGTTAAAGTTCGAAAAGTGCTTCCCCAGGCTCCATTAAATTCGCACTTAGGAGTTGAATGAAAACCCTGCTGGAAATTGCATTACCCAAGCCATAAAAACAACCAAATAATAAGTCTTGTACCTGTCTAGCGAAAATTCAAAATATTCTATAGAGATTGTTTTGCTTAAGGTATAAAAAATTCCAGAATTAGTCAAATTTAAAACACAAAAGCAAACTGTCCTTTGCAGAATCATGACAGTGTGCCTTTAGGTAACCACTAAAAATAAGACCAATTAGAAATGTTCTTGTCTTGGTTCCAATCTTCTTTTTTAGCCTTATGTCCAAAATTTGATTTCATGCTCTAGTGGCAAAAAAATGACCTCCCACAGATGTCCAAGTCCCAATCCCTGAAACTTGTGAATGTTACTTTACATGGTAAAAGGACTTTGCAGATGTCATTAAGCTAAGAATCCTGAGACGGGAAGAGTATCCTGAATTATCCAGATGAACCCAATGCAATCATGCTATGTGTGCCATCAAGTCTATTCCAACTCATAGCAACCTTATATGACAGAGTAGAACTTTCCCGTAGGGTTTCCTAGGCTGTTTAATCTTCACAGGAGCAGATCGCCGGCTCTTTTCTCCTGCAGAGCCACTGGCAGGTTTGAACTGCTGACCTTTCGCTTAGCAGCCAAGCTCTTAACCATTATGTTACCAGGACTCCTTAATGCAATCATAAGAGTCCTTAAAAGGGTAAGAGGAAGGTAGGAAATTCAGAGAAGGAGAGGTGACCATGGAAGTAAAGGTTGAATACTGTGAAGCCACATATCAAGGAACATGGGCAGCCTCTAGAAACCAGAAAAGAAAAACAAACAAAAAAGAGATTTTTTTTTACCTAGATCCTTCAGAAGGAATGCAATCCTGCCAGCATCTTGATTTAAGACCAATGAAACTCATTTCAGACTTTTGATCTCCACAGCTGAATGATAATAAATTTGTGTTGTTTTAAGTCACTAAATTTGTGTTAATTTGTTACAGCAGCAATAGGGAACTTATATATATGCCTTTCTCCCCACTTAGACTATGAGTGTTTCAAGGGCATGACCATGTTCACATTTTGGTTAACTCCAGTGCCAAGCCACTAGTTTCTCAATAAAGGTTTGAAGAAGGAATGAGTGAATGAGGTAACTCCATTCTCCACACTCTCTAGCTAAATTTCACTGCTTAAACCCTTCATTGGTGGTCTGTTGCTCTTAGAATAAATGAAACCCTTAACATGGCTACAAGGCCCTGCAGGCCAGGCCTCTACCCATTGGTCTAGCCTTGCCTATACCCCTCATTTCCAACTAGGTTGGCCATTTATCATATTTGAACACACCATATCAAGAGTTCTTTCACTCCCCTCATTTTCCAGCTCACCAGTATCTGGTTAATCCCTACTCCTTCCTTGAAAATCTCTCTCAAATATCACTTCCTCAGAAAAGCTAATCCTTCTTTGCTTTACAAGATTGTGTTCCTTTCCTTCATATCATTTACCTCCACTCATAAAAATAAAAAGGTCTCGCTTCTCCACTAGATTCTAAGCTCTATGAGAGTAGAAACAATGTCAAACACATATTTCAGCCCTTACCACAGGTTCTGGTACAGAGCAGGGGCCCAGAAATTATTTCTTGAATGAAAAATATTTGTGAATAAAAAGTAGTCATTGCATGTATGAATAAACGTAGAAAATGCTTTAGTAGTTTGAGAATCTAACTCATAAAAAATTATGTGCTAAATCAACATCTCTCGTGAATATAGATGCGAAAATTCTCAACAAATTTCTAGCCAATAGAAATCAGCATCATATCAAAAAATAATATGCCATGACCAAGGGGGATTGATACCAGGCATGCAAGGAAGGTTCAACATTAGAAAATCAATCAACGTAATCCACCACATAAATAGAATAAAGAAAAGAATCACATGATCATCTCAATTGATGCAGAAAGGCATTTGAAAAAGTCCAACACTCATTTCTGATGAAAACTCTCAATAAAATGAGAATGGAAGCAAAATTCCTCAACGTAATGAAAGGCATCTATACAAAATCAACAGCCAACATCATTCTCAATGGAGAAAGGCTGAAAGCATTCTCCCTGAGAACAGGAACAAGATAAAGATGCCCTTTATTACCACTCCTACTTAACATTGTGCTGAAAGTCCTAGTTAGAGCAATAAGGCAAGAAAAAGAAATAAAGGGTATCCAAACTGGTGGGGAAGAAGTAAAACTATCCCTATATGCAGATGATATGATACTTTACAAAGATAACCCAAAGGACTCAACAAGAAACCTACTGGAACTAATAGAAAGATTCAGCAGAATAGCAGGATACAAGATAAACACACAAAAATCAGTTGGATTGCTATACACCAATAAAGAGAACTACAAAAAGGAAATCAGTAAAGTAATACCATTTATGATAGCCCCTAAAAAAATAAAATACTTAGGAATAAATCTAACTAGGGATGTAAAAGACCTATACAAAGAAAACTACAAAACACTACCGCAAGAAACCAAATGAGACCTACATAAATGGACAAAAATACCATCCTTATGGATAGGTAGACTCAACATTGTGAAAATGTCAATTCTACTCAAAACAATCTACAAATACAATAAAATCCCAATCCAAATACCAACAGCATTCTTTAACAAGATTGAAAAACTAATCAACTTTATACGGAAAGGAAAGAGATCCCAGATAAGTAAAGCCCTATTGAAGAAGAAGAACAAAGTAGGAGGACTCCCACTACCTGACTTCAGAACCTACTATACAGCCACAGTAGTCAAAACAGGCTGGTACTGGTACAACACATTGACCAATGGAACAGAATTGAGAACCCAGAAGTAAATCCATCCACCTATGGTCACCTGATCTTCAACAAAGGCACAAAGCACGTTAAATGGGGAAAAGATGGTCTTTTTAACAAATGATGCTGACAAAACTGGATGTCCATCTGTAAAAAAATGAAACAGGACCCACACCTCACACTAGACACAAAAACTAATTCAAAATGGATCAAAGACCCTAATACAAAACCAAAAACTAAAGAGATCATAGAAGAAAAAATAGGGTCAGTGCTAGAGGCCCTAATACACCGCATAAATAGGACACAAACCATAACAAACAATACACAAATACCAGAAGATAAGCTGGATAACTGGGATCTTCTAAAAATCAAACACCTATGCTCTTCAAAAGACTTCACCAAAAGAGTAAAAAGAGAACCTACAGACTGGGAAAAAAAAAA
>NW_004443972.1:13054841-13071149 GCF_000243295.1 Trichechus manatus latirostris
ATAACTGGGATCTTCTAAAAATCAAACACCTATGCTCTTCAAAAGACTTCACCAAAAGAGTAAAAAGAGAACCTACAGACTGGGAAAAAAAAAATTGGCTATGACAAATCCAATAAAGGTCTAATCTCTAAATTCTATAGGAAAATCCAACACCTCTACAACAAAAAAGCAAATAATCCAATTAAAAAATGAGCAAAAGATATAAACAGACACTTCATCAAAGAAGACATTCAAGCAGCTAACAGACACATGAGGAAATGCTCAAGATCACTAGCCATTACAGACATGCAAATCAAAACTACAATGAGATACCATCTCATGCCAACATTACTGGCACAAATCAAAAAAACAGAAAATAACAAATGTTGGAGAGGTTGTGAGGAGATTAGAACTTTTGTGGATTACTAGTAGGAATGTAAAATGGTACAACCATTTTGGAAAACAATATAGTGCTTTCGTAAAAAGCTAGAAATAGAAATACCATATGACCCAGCAATACCACTCCTAGGAATATATCCTAGACAAGTAAGAGCTGTCACACAAATAGACATATGCACACCCATGTTCATTGCAGCATTATTCACAATAGCAAAAAGATGGAAACAACCTAACTGTCCATCAACAGATAAATGGATAAACAAATTATGATACATACATACAAAGGAATACTATGCAACAATAAAGAACAATGATGAATCTGCAAAACATGTCACAACATGGATGATCCAAAGGGCATTATGCTGAGTGAAATAAGTCAATCACAAAGGACAAATACTGTTTGAGACCGCTATCATAAAAACTCATGAAAAGGTTTACACAGAAAGAAACAATGTTTGATGGTTAGGAGGGAGAGGAGGGTTGGGGAGGGGAAATCACTAGCTAAATAGTAGATAAGTGGTAACTTTGGTGAAGGGAAAGACAGTACCCACTATAAGGGAAGTCAGCACAATGTGACCAATGTAAACTCATAGAAACTTCACGTTGTTGTCATTGTTATGTGCCACTGTGTCGGTTCCAACTCAGCCCAGTGCTGCACCATCCTCACCATCGTTGTGCTTGAGCCCATTGTTGCAGCCACTGTGTCAATCCATCTCGTTGAGGGTTTCCTCTTTTTAGCTGACCCTCTACTTTACCAAGCATGACGTCCTTCTCCAGGGACTGGTCTCTCCTGATAACTTGTTCAAAGCACGTGAGACGAACTTTCGTCATCCTTACTTCTAAAGAGTATTCTGGCTGTACTTCTTCCAAGAGAGATTTGTTCGTTCTTCTGGCAGTCCACAGTATATCCAATATTCTTCCCCGACACCACAATTCAAAGGCATAAATTCTTCTTTGGTCTTCCTTATTCAACTGTCCAGCTTTTACATATGAGCTAATTGAAAATATCATGGCTTAGATCAGGCACACCTTGGTCCTCAAAATGACATCTTTGCTTTGCAATACTTTAAAGAGGTCTTGTGCAGCAGATTTGCCCAATGAAACACTTTGTTTGATTTCCTGACTGCTGCTCCCATGGGCATTGACTGTGAATCCAAGTAAAATGAAATCCTTGACAACTTCAATATATCTCCATATATCATGATGTTGCTTATTGGTCCAGTTGTGAGGATTTTTGTTTTCTTCATGTTAAGGTGCAATCCATACTGAAAGCTTTGATCTTCAGAGAAACTTCATAGACACATCCAAACACCCTGAGGGACCGAGTTACCAGGCTGAAGGCTGGGGACCATGGTCTCAGGGGACATCTAGGTCAATTGGCATAACATTGTTCGTAAAGAAAATGTTCTACATCCAACTTTTGTGAATAGTGTCTGAGGCCTTAAAAACTTGCGAGCGGCCGTCTAAGATACATCTACCAGTTCCATTCCGTCTGTAGGAAAGGAAGATGTAGACAAGCAAAGACACAGGTGAAATGTTAGTCCAAAGGACTAATGTACCGCAAGTCCACAGTCTCCACCAACCTGAGCCCAGCACAACTAGATGATGCCAGGCTACCACCACCAACTGCTCTGACAGGGATAGCAGTAGAGGGTCCCAGATGGAGCGGGAAAAAAGTGTAGAACAAAACTCAAATTCACAAAAAATGACCAGACTTATTGGTCTGACAGAGACTGGAGGAACCCCAAGACTATGGTCCCCAGATACCCTTTTAACTCAGAACTGAAGTCACTCCCGAAGTTCACCCTATAGCCAAAGATTACATAGGTCTGTAAAACAAACAATAACACACAACAAAAACACACGTGAGGAACGTGCTTCTTAGCTTAATTATGTAAATGAGACCAAATGGGCAACACCTGCCCAAAAGCAAAGCTGAGAAGGCAGGAAGGGAAAGGAAAACAGGATGAAAGGAAATGAGGAACCCAGGTAGAGAAGGGGAGAGCGTTGACAGGTTGCAGGGATTGCAACCAACGTCACAAAACAATTTGTGTATAAATTGTTGAATGAGAAACTAATTTGCTCTGTAAACTTTCACCTAAAGCACAATTTTTTAAAAAAATTGTGTTAGAAAATAATTTCAAGAAAAACTGCATTTCTAAAGTCTCTATATGCCTACACCATAGTACTGTCTTCAGATTTCAGCCACTGGACCTGCTTTAGAGTCTTCTACATTGAGTTACTGCTTACATTTGTACATAGCTGTCATCCTTCTGTTTTTGTTAGATACTGTCAAGTCAATTTCCAACTCATAGTGACCCCATGTGACAGAGGGGTAGAACTTCCCCATAAGGTTTCTAGGCTGTTATCTTTAAGGGAGCAGATTGCCACGTCCTGCTCCTGCAGAGCTACTGGGTGGGTCAGAACAACCAATCTTTCGCTTAGCAGCATTGTGCCACCAGAACTCCTTAGGGAGCTGCTAAATGTCTCTCTACACTGTTGAAGGACCTTTAATCAACTTTCCTTCCAAGGTTGTTACCTGGAGCCAGTGGTATGCTAGAGCCAATTGTATGCATGTCTTCCCAACCTTGCATTCAGTGATTTCACTTTAGTAGCTTGAAATCAGTGATTTGACTTTGGTAGCTTGAAGGAAACAAGGATGGCAAGACTTACCTTGGACTTGTTATCAGGAAGGATCAGTCCCTGGAGAAGGACATCATGCTTGGTAAAGTGGAGGGTAGGGAAAAAGAGGAAGACCCTCAAAGAGATGGACTGACACAGTGGCTGCAACAATGGGGTCGAGCATAACAACGATTGTGATGATGGCACAGGACCTGGCAGTGTCTCGTTCTGTTGTACATAGAATAGGAACTGACTCGATGCCACCTAACAACAACAACAACAGCTTAAAATCTGTCTTTGTGGGAATATTTACACCATTGTTGTTGTTGTCAGTTGCCATGGAGTTGGCTCAGACTTCATGGACAGTTTATGTATAACATAACAGCCATGGAAATTAGCAACTACAAACACTACATATAAATGCTTTTTCTTTACTGTTCAGAGAACTGGTTGCTAGACATATATCTGCATACCCCTGTCTGGAGTCTTTTCTTTCAGAGGCTTATCAAGTGATACGAGCCTGATGTATAGAGCCTTGAGGCATTGACAAAAAATTCTAATGTGGGGGCATCAATTCTAAGTTAGCTGTGTCAGTTTTTGCTCAAGTATCATGTTATCCAAGAGCCCAAATTTCTTCCCAATCAAAATCAGCTAAGTTTGAGTGGCATTTGGTTCCTCCTATTAAGGGTTCTCTAAGTTCAAGCATACATTGAGCTATGGCTGCTAACCAAAAAGGTTGACAGTTTGAATCCACCAGTTGCTCCTTGGAAATCCTATGGGGCAGTTCTACTCTGTCCTATAGGGTCACTGTGAGTCAGAACCGACTCAACAGTACCTAACAACAACAATAAATTCAAGCATAGTTATTTTCCTTGATGTAGGTGGACATCAGGTCCTTCTTGGCTACGAGGTTGGCAGAATGAGGAAAGAAGGAATAACATAACAAATCCCAAAGACTTATTACTTTACATTCATAACTTGCATATTCCACTCAGTTAATATTATAATCTCATAGATGCATCATCATGGATTCAAAAAGTTTAACCCACATAATAAAAGCCATTCTTAAGTATCCCAACCTATATTTCAAGAGGCCTCTGGCTTTGGTCAAGCAAAAAACAAATATTCATTTACCTCCCTCATAAAAGTCTCTCACACTCACAGGAAGATGGACAGGATCACTCCAGCGACCACCAGCTGAACCATAGCTAAGTGGTTAAGTTCTCTCAGACTGATAAAGCTCATGGAAGTGTTTTTTTAGGGCTTCCATTTACTACAGATTCTGATCTCATTTAGCAAATGCTTTATTGCTGTCGTTAGGTACCGTCAAGTTGATTTCAACTCAAAACGACCTTATATGCTTAATGGGGTGGTAAAATATACAGTCTCTTTAAAGGCTGCCTATCAGTGTTCTAAGGAGCCCTGGTGGTGTAACAGTTAAGCCCTTGAATGGGAGAAAAAGCTGACACTCTGCTCCTGTAAAGATGGTTGCTGTTGTTGTTGTATGCTGTCGAGTTAATTCCGACACATAGCGACCCCATGTGACAGAATAGAACTGCCCCATAGGGTTTCCTAGGCTGTAATCTTTACGGGATAGATTACAGCCTAGAAAACCCTATGGGGCAGTTCTACTCTGTCACATGGAGTCACTGTGAGTTGAAAATCAACCTAATGGCACCTAACAACAATATCAGTGTTCTACACGCGGTAGGGTTTTACTAAATGATGGAGAGTGAGTTTACCAATATCTTATCATTTTAAGTGTCCATTAGCATCCATTAATATAAAAGTTAATTACAGTTTGTTGTTACCATTCCCACCTGGCTGAAAACCTTACCCTTCCAACCTAGAGTGTTTTGAATGCTGCTTTAGCTTTAGCAGTGGAAAAAAGAATCAAATTCTTAATGAATTAAGTGCATAATGGCAAAATTGCGCTAGTAGGAAGATAATTAGTAGATAATTAGTAAAGGGAACATTTCGTAAAAGAAACATAAAAATCAAGAAAATGAACTATACTATTAGTTCCACTTACACTTGGATTAATTTGGCCATTTAAAATATAGGACTCCCGTGTTTCTAAATATTTGGAAAAAGAAATGCTTGATAAATAACACCTACAAATGAAACTCATTGTTCTAAGACTCAGATCTTGAACTTGAAACTAAAAAGAAGCCAATGGCATGGCCCTCTAGCTTTTCTCAACTAACCCAGCTGCAATCAAACAAAAGAAGCTGTCTCAAAGTTGAGCAGTGAAGGAAAAAAAGTACTCATTTTTAATGAATATAAAACGCATTGCCCTAGAATCAATTCCAACTGATAGCAACCCTATAGGACAGAGTAGAACTACCCCATAGGGTTTTCAAGGAGCAACTGGTGGATTTGAACTGCTCACTTTTTTGTTAGCAGCCGAGCTCTTAACCACTGTACCACCAGGGTAATCTTCCTAGTTTAAGGTCAGCTGATTAGCAAACTCAGGTCCATCTGCAACCTGTATTCTCATTTGCCAAATAACCTAACATATTCACAGGTTCTGGGAATTAGGATGTGGTCATCTTTGGAAAGCAATTATTCTGCCTACCACAAAAGGCAAAATAAACAATCCACCACGGCATCCTCTAATTTTGATAACTGGATTTGGCTTAGGACATGAATCTAAGACAGTAATTTTTTATGCAACTTTATAACCCTGCTGTTTATAATCTTAAGAATATCATTGACAATAAACTTTCAAAAGAATAAAATTAATTCACGTTTATTTACGTGAACTGGAAACAGATGTGAAAACAAATGTACAATTCTCATTCATAGATTGCTATACTGGTCTCTTTAAATTTTCTTAATATATATTTATAAAAGTTAATTAAATATATAAACAGATAGATATGTAGATGTAAATGGAGATGCTATTAAAAGTCACTGTAGTTCATTTCTTGTTTAGCAGCTGCCGGTTTACTATCAAGCCATATGCTTACGTGAATGCACAACCCCTTTTCCAAAAGTGGAGGATCTTCCAGGTTTTTATTTGGTCATAACTCTCATTTTTCATGTGTGTCCACATCTAATCTCCTAACCTCAGGCACGATATTCACAGTTTGGAATATGGTCTGAGAATGATGCTACTCCAAGGCCATATTAAGTTGTTGCAGCAATTGGCAAAAAGTTAATGAGGTCGAGACCTTGTTGAGTGTTAAAACAAGAGCAAAAAAATATGACTTTATATTTTGTAATATTACAGATTGCAAGAGTCATGCAAAGTACATAATAAGCCTTCATGTATGAAGTTGACAGCAAAACTCTCAGTCAAAAGCACATGCCAAGTGAACACTGCTTTCAAGTAGCTCGTATTCTACAAGGGAAACAGTGAAGGAAACAAACAGTCTAAGTACAATGAGACATAGACCAGGATCCAGTAAGAAACAGCTTTTTGTTTGCAACCAGCATTTCTCTAGGCAGGCACCGTCAAAGTGTTTCTAGCAGCAAGAATTATAGACCCAGCCATAAGATCTGTGTTCAAGACAGTACTGCAAAACCAGAGGAGACTGTCAGTGCAAGGAAGGGATGACGATTGCCTAAAATCTCCATATCTCTATTTCCTCTTCTGTAAAATGGGGATAATAATAGCCCCTCATAAGATTGCTGTGAAAATAAAACGAGTTGATATACTAGATATTAGTTAATGTAAAGCTCTTAGAAATATGTTGGCACATATTAAATGGCTTATAAATGTTAGTGATTATTATAACTATTATAATAACTTTTAAGACAAGGCTCTAAAATAGACTTGATCATGGTGGTAGTTAGGTGAGGGAGGGTGGGGACAGGAGAACAAGGCCTACTTGGCTACTGGGAACATGCCCAAGCTCAGTAATCACACCTGGATAAAAGAGGCTATATAGACCTTGCAGCAATAAAGACATCCTGGCCCAGGACTCCTAATACCTTGAGAGTACTCTTTGTATGTTTACATGGTATTCTTCTTTGAAGGCAGGGACTATACTTTTTGTTTGATGTTTCCTGGTACCTGCTCTTAGCCTGGCTCTTAGTAGACCATCAATAAATGGTTATTACGCACCCACCCACTGCCGTTGAGTCAATTCCGACTCATAGGGAGCCCACAGGGTTTCCAAGGCTGTAAGTCTGTATGCAAGCAGATTGCCACATCTTTCTCCCGTGGAGCTGCTGATGGTTTCAAACTGCTGACCTTTCAGTTAGCAGTCAAGTGCTTTAATCACTGTGCCACCAGGGCTCCTTAAATGGTTATTAAAAGAAAGAAAAAGTATATGAACAAATGAGGAAACTTGAAACTGGATTGATACCAAAGCCTTGGGAACAGCAGGGCTAGACTCAGAGGTGAGGGCACTGGGGACCCAGTTGGGTGACTGAACAACTGTTAAGAGCAAAGAATATGTGGTACTTATTCAAACAATTCCTTAGTACTCACAACTTTTGGCAATTGTATCAACTGTGTATACTGTCCACCCATTAGCAAAATCAACTTTTTTTTTTTAATTATCAAATCACTTTTTCACAATAGGTTGTGAACACCAGAAGTTCCTCAGACCACCACTCTCTACTTTCCAAACCAGGATCTGTTCAGGAAAAGCCTGATAATTAAAACATGGGTAAGTTTACCTTTTGGAAAGGAAGAAACAGAATGACTTACAGAAACAAAGAGGGCAGCAACTTTTGTTTCCCTCTCTTCTCTGCCCTTGTCCAATTCTTGACTGGCAGAGAGGGGAGGCAAGGCCAACATGTTGTCAAAGGAGACAGAGCGAGAGGCCAGAGTGAGGCCTTTTGAAAAATCTGCCTGTCTGGGAATCTGGCCCACTGCTGTTGAAAGGCCATTTTTCTCAAAATGAATGTTTTTGCCCAACATTGTTGCAACTCTCATCCAATGCACACTGTTCTGTGGCATGAACTCCTCTCTCCTTTGCTGATGCTGCAAACTTCCCCTCTGGAGACAATGCCTGTTTACCAGGCATGGCAGCAAGGACCAAATAATCCCTGAGCACAGTCCTTTAGCTTGTTTGCCTTGAAAACCTTATAATAGGATTAGTAGTCCCATTGCCCAACTCTCCCAAACTCCCTCTGCTATGAGGGAAGATAGAATTTGGAAAGAATTTTTCTAACGAAGAAACTTTCCACGAAGAAAGACGTTTCCTACTTCTCATATTCTCTTCAGCTTGTGTAATTTCTGTCTGCTTCAGTTCTCTGCCAGATTTTATCTATATCTCCAACCTGTGGGCAGGTGAGGTTGGAAGCTGCCTGGTTCTGAGGACTCAAGGTTATGAAAGGTGTCCTAAGACTTCTTCCCTGTTTACCGACCTGAGTCCTACGTCAGTGTATCTCAAACTTTAGCACCTATCAGAATTATCTGGAAGGCTCTACATACCCCCACCCCCACCCAGAGTTTCCAATTCTGTTGGTCTGGAGTGTGGCCTAGTAATTTACGTTTCTAGAAAGTTCCCAGGTGATACTGATATTTTCTTCTAGGAAACATACTTTGAGAACCATTGCTCTCAATTCAAACTCTAAAGTATCAACTGAAATTCTAAAAAACAGTAATCAGCTGGAACCAGCGAAAAATGTGTGCCATGTAAAAGAATATAAGAATTTCTAATGGGATCTTCTGGAGGCAAAGGCCTATAATTATATAGAGAGAATTTCAGGCCAGTCAGAGACGAATTCCAGGGCAGGCTAGTCTCTATATTTTTATACTTATTTATCTGTCTTTTGTTTCCAACTAAGATGGAGTAATAGGAACCAGGTTTACCCTCCTGCCTGCAATCAAAAAAAGAAAAAGAACAAAATATATGGAACAAATAGTTTCTAAGACATGGGGCATCAGGCAACAAAGGACAATGATACCTAAGACGTGGAAAAAAATACTTTAGTCTTATGATTGCCCCATCTTAAAGATTTCAGAGAGTTTTCAGGCTGTAGTGTAAAAAGATGGGAAACCAGACGGAGTTCAGTGAATGACATGAGTTCAGAAAACAGCTGGAAGTCTAGAAAGACCAAGGCAGTTGAAGTTTGTAGAAAAGAGTATAAGAGATGACAGGGCTAAACACAATGAGAATCCTATACATCTTCAGAAGATCCAGATAAGGATATCAAGTATATGAAATATATTAATGCATGTATGAGGAAACCATGCAAATCTGGGAAAAGAGCAACCTTAAATAATTAGAGGCAACAGTCCCTGGTACTCACACTGGGCAAGGCCAGTTTCTGCTACCTAAGGTGGAAAACTCATGACTCATGGGACACTAAGTAAAGGACACAGAAAAGTCTTGCCTTATTAGTGGGTAGTGACTGTCTATCCCTAGGCTGAACACAGCTCCAGTCCCATGCAACAAGTCTTAAAAACAAGAATCAATAGGATCAAATTGTTTCCAAGACAATTAACTGCATCACAGAACAAAGTTCTGGAATATTTATAGGAATACAAAAATATCCAACACTAACAAGATAAAATTCACAATGTCTGGCATCCAATAAAAAATTATCAGGATTGTAAAGAACAAGAAAATATGGCCTATAATGAGAAGAAAAATTGAAACTACAATTGTCACAGATGATGGAATCAGCAGACAAGGTCATTAATACAGTTATTATGACTGTATTTCATATTCCATATGGTCAAAAATTTAAGTAGGGACATAGAAGATTTTTTTTTTAATAATCCAATTAACTTCTAGAAGTGAAGAACTATAATATGTGAGATGAAAAATACATTAGATGGGAGGAAGAATGGCAGATTGGATGCCAGAGAAAAAAAGATTACTGAACTTGAAGACAGAGCAAGAGAAACAATCTAAAATAAAACAGAGAGAAGAGAATTACTGGGAAAAAAGAACAACATAGCATCAGTTAACTGTGGGACAACATCAAGTGGCCTAAGGAAAGGAGACGGGCACGGGAAACAAAAAAATATTTGATAAAATAATGGCTGAAAACGTTCAAATTGATGAAAACTTTATACCCCCAGATACAAGAAATGCACAGAAATCCACAGATCCAGGAAGTGCACGGAAATAATCCTAGTCTTCTGGATGCAGAAAATTCCCTCTTTCAGTCTAAGCCAAGATTCTTCATAGCTCCCTTTAGACTTGCTAAGCCTATCCTTAGTTCTACACATCACAAAATGACAAATCTAAAGGAACCATCCTTTGATAGGCAGTACATTCTTTAAGAGCAAAGACTTTGGTGTCAAGTCTTAGCTGAGCGATTTACTTGCAGGGTGATCTTTGGCAAGTTCTTAACCTCTCTGAGTCTGTTCCCTGATATGTAAAAGAATGATAATAAAAACCTCATGGGATTGGATATGGATTGAATTGTGCCCCATTCCCCAAACTGTGTTAAAATCTTAACCCCTATACTTGTGGATGTAATCTAATGTAATGTAATCCAATGCAATCACCTTCCATGATGCAATTTATGCAATCAATCCATTGAGATCATATTAGTGCAGGGCGGATACTAAATCACTTCTAAGTTATATAAAGAGTAGCACAGACAGAGACAAGGATGCACAAACTGGGGAAGACAGATGTCATGTGAGGATCATCAAGGAACCAAGATACACCTAGGACAACCAACAAGGAAGGAATTGACATAGATGAGACCCAGATTTGAACTTTCAGCCCACAGAATTGTGAGAAAAATCAATTTCTGTTCTTTAAAGCCACCCAATTGTGGTATTTCTGTTACAGCAGCATTAGGACACAGTTTCATGTGTGCTCAGTGTTCTGCCATATAACGAGTATTCAATAAATGGTCACTAAAACCAACCTCCACCACTCATCTGTCGGTTCGTTGTACTATGGTGGCTTGTGTGTTGCTGTGATGCTACAAGCTATGCCACCGGAATTTCAAATACCAGCAGAGTCACTCATGGGGACAGTTTTGAATGGAGCTTCCAGACTAAGAGAGACTAGGAAGAAGGACCTGGCAGTCTACTTCAGAAAAAATTGGCAATGAAAACCTTACAAATAGCAGCGGAACATTGTCAGATATAGTGCCGGAAGTTGAGCCCCGCAGCTTGGAAGGAGCTCAAAATATGACTGGAGCAGAGCTGCCTCCTCAAAATAGAGTTGACCATAGTGATGTGGATGGAGTCAAGCTTTTGGGGCCTCCATTTACTGATGCGGCATGACTCAAAATGAGAAAAAACAACTGCAAACACTCATTAATAATTGGAGTGTGGACTGTCCAAAATATGGATCTAGGAAAATTGGAAGTCATCAAAAATGAAATAGAACACATAAAGATCAATATCCTAGGCATTAGTAAACTGAAATGGACTGGTATTGGACATTTTGAATTGGACAATCATATGGTCTCCTATGCCAGGAAAGACAAATTGAAGAGGAACAGCATTGCATTCATCATAAAAAAGAACATGTCAAGATCTATCCTGAAGTACAAATCTGTGATAGGAGAACATCCATATACCTACAAAGAAGACAAGTTAATCCAACCATTATTCAGATTTATGCAGCAAGCACTAAGGCCAAAGAAGAAGAAATAGAAGGTTTTCACCAACTTCTGCAGTCTGAAATTAATCAAATATTAAATCAAGATGCATTGATAATTACTGGTGATTGGAAAGTGAAAGTTGGAAACAAAGAAGGATCAGTAGTTGGAAAATATGGCCTTGGTGATAGAAATGACGCCAGAGATCACGTGATAGAATTTTGCAAGACCAACGACTTATTCATTGGAAATACCTTTTCACAACAACATAAACGGCGACTATACATGTGGACCCTGCCAGATGGAATACACAGAAATCAAATCGACTAAATCTATGGAAAGAAATGATGCAGAAGCTCAATATTATCGATCAGAACAAGGCCAGGAGCCGACTGCTGAACAGACCATCAACTGATCGCAAGCAAATTCAAGTTGAAGCTGAAGAAAATTAGAGAAAGTCCACTAGAGTCAAAATATGACCTTGATTATATCCCATCAGAATTTGGAGACCATCTCAAGAATAGACTTAACTCACTGAACACTAATGACAGAAGACTAGATAAGTTGTGGAATGACATCAAGGACCTCATACATGAAGAAAGCAAAGGTCATTAAAAAGATAGGAAAGAAAGAACAGACAAATACGGATGTCAGAAGAGACTCTGAAACTTGCTCTTGAAGGTAGAGTAACTAAAGCAAATGGAAGAAATGATGAAGTAAAAGAGCTAAACAGAGGATTTCAAAGGGCGACAAAGTAAAGTATTATAATGAAATGTGTGAAGACCTCAAGTTAGAAAACCAAAAGAAAAGAACACACTCAGTATTTCTCAAGCTGAAAGAAATGAAGAAGTAATTCACGGCCATCTAAGATACTCCACTGGTCTCATCCCTTCGGGAGCAAGGGAGAATGAAGAGAACAGGATACAATGAAAAGATTAGTCCAAAGGACTAATTGTCCACAGCTACCAAGACCTCCACCGGACTGAGTCCAGTACAACTAGATGGTACCCGGCTACCACCACTGACTGCTCTGACCAGGATCACAACAGAGGGTTCTGGACAGAGGTGGAGAAGGATGTAGAGCATAATTCTAACTCACACACACACAAAAAAGACCAGATTTACTGGCCTAAAGGAGACTGGAGAAACCCCGAGAGTATGGCCCCCAGACACCGTTTTAGCTCAGTGGTGAAGTTACCTTCGAGGTTCACTGTTCAGCCTGGGAGTGGACAGCCCAGTAAAACCATGACAGTAACGAGGTACAGGAGTCCAGTGACAAGGCCCAGAAGGCAGGAGGGGAGTAGGAAGCTGATGATAGGGAACACAAAGTAGAGTAAGGATATTGTTGATGTGTTGTGAGATTGTTAACCATTGTCATAGGGCAACATTTGTAGTAACTGTTAAATGGGAGACTATTTTGTCCTGTAAGCCTTCATCTTAAGTGAGAATAACAGCACAATTAGAAGAGCGCAGTCAATGTCACTTAAATGTGTATGTAAAAAAATTTTTGAAAAGGCGTATCTTTGGCTATGTGTATTTTCACCGAAAAAAAAAAAAAAAAGTTGAGAATTTAGAGGGTTAAAATGTTGTGGGGTTGTTAACCAATGTCATAAAACAGCATCTGTGTTACTGTTACATGAGAAACTATCTGTTCTGTAAGCCTTCACCTGAAGTACAATAAAATATTAAAAAAAAAAAAAAAGAAGTAATTCAAGCCTCGAGGTGCAATATCGACGGGTACTATAGGGAAAATATTTAATGACAGAGGAAGTATCAAAAAAAAATATGGAAGGAATACGTACAGTGACTGTACCAAAAAGAGTTGGTCGATGTTCAGCCATTTCAGGAGGTAGCATACGATAAGTAACCGATGGCACTGAAGAAAGAAGTCCAAGCTGCACTGAAGACATTGCCAAAAATTCAAGGCTCCAGGAATTGACAGAATACCAATTAAGATGTTTCAACAAATGGATGCATTGCTGGAGGTGCTCACTCATCTATGCAAAGAATTTTGGAAGACAGCTACCTGGCCAACCAACTGGAAGAGATCCATATTTGTTCCCATTCCAAAGAAAGGTGATCCAAACGAATGTGGAAATTGCCAAACAACATCATTAATATAACACGCAAGTAAAATTTTGCTGAAGATCATTAAAAAGTGGCTGCAGTGGTACATCGACAAGGAACTTCCAGAAATTCAAGCCAGATTCAGAAGAGGACGTGGAACAAGGAATAGCATTGCTGATGTCGGATGGATCTAGGCTGAAAGCAGACAATACCAGAAAGATGTTTACTTGTGTTTTATTGACTATGGAAAGGCATTTGACTTTGTGGATCATAACAAATTATGGACAACATTGCAAAGAATGGGAATTCCAGAACACTTAACCGTGCTCATGAGCCATTAAAGCCATTGCTGTCAAGTCTATTCTGACTCATACCAACTTTATAAGACAGAGTAGAACTGTTCCATAGGGTTTCCAAGGAGCAGATGGAACCACTGCACCACGAGGCCTCCATGCTCATGAGGAACCTGTATATAGACCAAGAGGCAGTTGTTTGGATAGAGCAAGGGGATGCTGCGTGGTTTAAAGTCAGGAAAGTTGTGCGTCATGGTTGTATCCTTTCACCATACCTATTCAATCTGTACGCTGAGCAAATAATCCAAGAAGCTGGACTGTAAGAAAAAGAACTGGTCATCAGGCTTGGAGGAAGACTCATTAACAACCTGCGATATGCAGATGACACAACCTTGCTTGCTGAAAGTGAAGAAGACTTGAAGCACTTACTGATGAAGGTCAAAGACCACAGCCTTCAATATGGATTCCACCTTAACATAAAGAAAACAAAAATCCACACAACTGGACCAATAAGCAACATAATGATAAATGGAGAAAATATTGAAGTTGTCAAAGATTTCATTTTACTTGGATCCACAATAAACGCCTATGGAAGCTGCAGCCAAGAAACCAAATGATGCATTACACTGGGCAAATCTGCTGCAAGAGACCTCTTTAAAATGTTGAAAAGCAAAGATGTCACTTTGAGGACTAAGGAACGCCTGAGTCAGGCCATGGTATTTTCAATCGACTCATATGTATGCGAAAGCCGGACAATGAATAAGGAAGACTGAAGAAAAACTGACGCCTTTAAATTATGGTGTTTGCCAACAATGTCGAATATACCATGGACTGCCAGAAGAATGAACAAATCTGTCTTGGAAGTACTGCCAGAATGCTTCTTAGAAGCGAGGATGGCGAGACTTTGTCTCATATACTTTGGACAGATTATCAGGAGGGACCAGTCCCTGGAGAAGGACATCATGCTTGGTAAAGTAGAGCGTCAGTATAAAAGAGGAAGACCCTCAACAAGATGGATTGACACAGTGGGTGCAACAATGGGCTTAAACATAAGGATTGTGAGGATGGCGCAGGACCAGGCAGTGTTTCATTCTATTGTACACAGGGTCACTACGAGTTGGAACCGTCTCGACATAACCTTACAACAAGGTGACCAATCTCCCAACATTAGTATATCTTTCTTTCATTTGAACCTAAACAAGGTTATACCTGATCATGTCTGAGCAGTTAGAATTTAAATCCTTCTATATCATGTGTCAGAAGTGGCACTGATATCGTGTCCCATTCAGGAGGCAGCTTCAGAAATAAAACATTAAAAGTGTAGTGAGCTAAACAGTACTTGTGTGCATTATACTCTAAAACTTATTTGTAGTTTCAGCATAGGGTCTGATCTTTTTTTTTTTTTTTCGTTTTCTAACCAACAAGATGCTTATAATGGAGAACATATAGGCATCACATGTTTTTGTTTTGTTTTGTTGAACATTTTATTGTAGTTAAGTTTACAGAGCAAATTAGTTTCCCATTCAACAATTTATACACATTTTGTTTCATGACATTAGTTGCAATCCCCTCAATATGACAGCACTCTACCCTCTTCTCCCAGTATTCCCTGTTTCCCTTCACCCATCTTGCCTGTCCCTTCCTGCCTTCTGAACTTCGTTTTTGGACAAATGCTGCCCTTTTGGTCTCGTATGGTTGACTGTTCTGAAGAGCAGTTTCCTTACTGGTGTTATTGTTCACTTTTTAGGCCTGTCTATTACTTGGTTGAAAGGTGATCTCCAGAAGTGGGTTTTGTCCTCGTTTTGAAGGGTATCTAAGGGCCATAGTCTCAGGGGTTCCATCAGTCTCTATCAGACCAGTAGGTCTGGTCTTTTTTATGAATTTGAACATTGTTCTACATTTTTCTTCCACTCTAAGACTTTCTACTGTGATACCGCTCAGAGCAGTTGATAGTGGTAGCTGGGCACCATGCAGTTCTTCTGGTCTCAGGCTAGTGCAGGCTATGGTTCATGCTGTCCATTAGTCTCTTGGACTAATTGTTTCCTTTAGTCTTTGATTTTCTTCACTCTTCTTTACTCCAGATGGGAAGAGACCAGTAGTTGTATCTCAGATGGCCCCTTACAACCATTTAAGACCCCTGTCACTACTCACCAAAGTAAGATGTAGAACATTGTCTTTATGGACTGTGTTAAGCCAATTGACCTAGATGCCCCCCAAAGTGTCACATGGTTTATATCCACTAATATAACATGTTGTTGTTGTGTGCCATCAAGTCTATTCCGCCACGTAGTAACCCAATATGAGTAGAACTGTCCCATAGGGTTTCCTAGGCTGTAATCTTTACAGGAGCAGATCGCCAGGTCTCTTCTCCTGTAGAGCCGCTGGTGGGTTTGAACTGTTGACTTTTCAGTTGGCAGTCGAGTACTAAACCATTGTACTACCGGAACTCCTTTATATATATATATATATA
>NW_004443972.1:13071341-13072473 GCF_000243295.1 Trichechus manatus latirostris
TTAAGCATTACTAATACTAATCCAAGGGTGGGTAGCACTTGCAGCCTTATTGTGCCACACATCAGATAGTCAAGGAAGAGTGGGTGATTCCCAGTATTGAGGAGATGAAAGTGTGTCCCTCTTCCAAAGCATTTGTTTGCTTTCAGTGTACTGAGTTGCTCTTAAAGTTTATCCAGATGAGAGGATTTATAAATTACATACTTTTAGCCAAATTAACTCTCACAAAATAACAAATGACTTAAAATAATTCCTGAAAGGAAGCTGTAGGTTAAATTTAATACTAATAATACAAAGCAAATGTGAACAAGAACATGGCAAGTTGACCCTTTTATTTTTCCTAGTATGAATTCTGCACCACATTATCAGTTAAATCAATGAATATCAAGTTAAGATTAAACACATTAGCCAAGAGAAAAAAAAAATCAACAAGACTTTAAAATATAGATTGATACACTGTTGTTAAGAAGACTCAGTGATACAATGGTTAAGCACTTGGCTGCTAACTGAAAAGCTGATGGTTCAAACCCACCAGTCTCTCCGTGGGAGAAAAGACTTGGCAATCTGCTCCTGTAAAGACTGCAGTCTACAAAACCCTGTGGGGCAGTTCTACTGTGTCCTATAGGGTCACTGAGTCAGAATAGACTCAATAGCACAAAACAACAACATTGTTAATGAACTTGACTGTAACTCTAGATTGTTTCTTCCAATCAACTTTTCAATGTCTTACACCTAAATATGAATGAACAGCCAAGCATCATCAGATAATAAAGGAATTCTTCTAATGGTAAACACAGAGGCTCAAAATAAATAAATAAAAATGGGGGTAAAGGGTGAGGGAAGAATCCTAAAGAAAGAGAAACAAAGAAGGGATGAAAGAAAACTTTAAAAAAATCTATAACATTCTCAGAGGGCTATGAGAAGATTTTGCATCCCAAGAGTCTTTATAAAGATCCTTTCAGAACACACACAAGTTTTGGAAATTAAAAATATTATTGAGATAGTGGGGTTATTAACCATTGTCATAGGGCAACATGTGTACTGTTTAATGAGAAACTATTTTGTTCTGTAAACCTTCATCTAAAGTGAGAATAGCAGCACAACTGGAAGAATGTAATCGATGTCACTGAACTGT
>NW_004443972.1:13072725-13219586 GCF_000243295.1 Trichechus manatus latirostris
ATAGGGATAATAAGGCCAAGATTATAGGGTTGTTGTGATGATTAGGTAAAATTAAATAATGTAAACAAAAAAAGAAAAAATTAGATGATCAGTCCAGGAAGTACAACATCAAAATAATAGGAGTCCCAGATAGAGAGAACTGTGGGGCAAAGGGAAAATCCTCAAAATTCTCTTGAGAAAAAAAATATGTCACTTACAAGGACTGAAAATCAGAATACACGATGATCAGCATCAACATGGAAAGCTGGATGAGAAAAGTCTTACCTACAACTCTATATCCAGCAAAACTCTTAATTTGGTGTGAAGGTAGGATAAAAACATCTTTAGACTCGAAAGGTCTGAAACAATTTACTGACTGCCCACTCTTTCTTGGGTGGGAAGCTACTGGAAGATGCACTTCAACAAAACAAGGGAGTAAATGTTAGGGAGGATACTTGGAACTAGAGTTCCTTCACAGAACCAAGGGGAATTCACAGGATAGTTATAAAGGCAGATTCCAGGACACCATTAAAGGTCTAGATAGCAACCAGTCCAGCTTTGGGCAAGAGGACATGGGGTTCCAAAAAGGATATCTTCACAAGATACCATTAGTAGATTACATTGTGTGAATGGACTGAAGAGACTGAGATTCTGGCAGAGTGTTTGGTTAGGAATTAGCAATAGTACACTGAAAAGTAAGTAAACGAAATGAAGAAAATCATTGACTTCAGAGAAAACAAAAAGTTGTATAGGAAAGGAAATGTAATCATTGCTGAATGAGATTTAACCCACTGCTGTCGAGTCGATTCAGACTCATAGCGATCCTATAGGACAAAGTAGAACTTCCCCATAGGGTTTCTAAGGCTGTAAATCTTTATGGAAGCAGACTGCCACATCTTTCTCCTGTGGAATGGCTGTCCCACCAGAGCTCCCTGAATGTTTACTTGACAGTAAAACAGTGAACATTGACCTAACCCAAAATTTTAATTTGTAAAGCTATATGAGGGAAGGGGTTTTTATCGGTTCAGTTCACTGCTTTTCCCTCAGCATTCAGAGCTGTATCTGACACATAGCAGGCACTCAATAAATATTTGTTGAGGCCACAAATTAATATAGGGAGGAAAGAGGAGGATACAAATGTTTTATGTGTAGGATGAGGGTGAGAAGCTGGTAAGACAGCTAAATTCTCATCTTCCATAGTGTTGTTGCTGTGTGCTGTTGAGTCAATTCCAACTTGTAAGGACAGAGTACAACTGCCGCATAGGGTTTCCAAGGCTGTAGTCTTTCTGGAAGCAGATTGTCACATCTTTCTCCTGCAGAGCGGCTGGTGGGCTAGAACCGCCAACCTTTCAGTTAGCGGCCATGAACTTAACCATTGTGCCATCAGGGCTTTTTCTTCCATAGTAGGAAGTTGATAGATAATGTCTACAACTAAATGAACAAAAAATAGAAGGGTAATTATATTATTTAGAAAAACAAAGACCAGAAAAACAGTTTAAAAAGTAGAAAGCGGTTGCCATTCAGGAATGGAAGTGAGAAAGAGCAGAGGGTTACTGCTTTTTATTATAAACCTATTTCACTTTTTAAACAATGACCTGTATAACTTAGAAAAAATATTAAAATAAAAAATTGACTATAATAATTATTAGTCATCCACCAAGTCTCTCAATAACTAGCAGAATGGCTTGACCTCCCAAAGCAGCACAAAATTGTCGTTCCTTCCATTTCATAATACATTCTCTTTATGGAAAGCTAGAAAATAGAATAAAATAACCCGGAGTAGCACCACTCAGACATAACTGTGTTTAAGTATTTTGGCTTAACTCCTTCCAGTCCTTTTTCTAGGCATTTTTTTCAACAATTGAGTTCATAACTAGCATGTATATTTGTATCCTGTATTCATTTCTAAAAGTGTAAAAACTGATAAGACGATCACATGCTGAAAAAAGCCAACCTCTCTACTCACAGAACAGCAGTTCAGCATACACATCCTACTGAAAAGGAAGTCAATGACATCATTCTCATGTAAAAAGAAAGCAGGAAAAATGTGTGGGTAATTCCTTTTAACAAGAAGCAGCACAGTTACATAGCTCTGGAATTAGTCTGCTGGGTTCAAATCCCAGCTCCATTGCTTTCATACTATGGGATGGACACTATCACAGCCTCCAGGAGCCTGCCTGTTTCTCAACCTGTCAAACAAAAATAATAACAGTACCGAGTGTCTACTGTTTCTGTGAGGAGTTAACTAAGAGAATACCTGTAAACAGCAACCACAGTGCCATATAGTGGGTAAAACTTGTACCACGAAAATATATAACACTGGGCAGGAAGAAGAAAGGACTGTAACAAAGCTAAACACAAAGGGTCATCAGCGTAAGAGGAAAGACAGGGGAAGCCTCATGGAGGAGTGGCATTTGGATTGGGCTTGGTAAGTCAAGGGGTGGGAAGAATGGCATGAAGAAGGCAGAGCAACAAGAGCTACTGAGAAGAGAGTTACAATTTGGATACAGCTATGAATTTCCACTGAGCTCCAACCCTACAGACATCTCCACTTGGATGTTTCAGAAGCATCTATTAAGTTTTAAAACATCTACTTTTCATTTCTAATCTGTATTGCCTATCTTCCACACAAATACTCAAAAACCTATTCCTTCTCGTCTTCCTCACCTCAGCCAGTGGCACCAACATCTACCCAGCCACTCAAGCCACAAGTCATGTTCTATATTTTCTTTCACTCCATCCAAACCAACAAGAAAATCCTCCTGTATTTACTTCTGAAATATCTCACACCCATGGCTTTTCCTCCAGGTCTACACTACTCTTGCCAGCCTGGTCCAGTCAACCATGACCTATCCCCGCATTTCCTGTCCTGGTCTCTAGTTACATTTTAGTCTAGACCTACTGGCCAGAGTTGTTTGGATATGTTGATCTACTACTTAACATACTTCAGTAGTTCCCCACTCACTGCTGTGGAGTCAATTCCGACTCATAGCTACCCTATAGAGTTTCCCAATGCACTTCAAAGAAAATCCAAACCACTGCCTCCTGAGTCTCAGCTCAGGCCTACCTCTCTTGCTCACTACGCTGCAGTTACTTAGCTTTCCTGTCTAGTCCTTGAACCCAACATGCTCCTTCTAGCCTTGAGCACCTTGAATTTGGATGGTCCTTCACAAAGCCTACTACAGTATTCCCTATTTCTTCCTAAGGCTGGCTTCTAGTCCTTCAGGGCTAAGTAAATGTCTCCTCCTTCAAGATGCTTTCCCCATGAACCTATCTAAAGTAACCCTCCTCTCACTCGTCCCCATCTTGTTTACTTCCATCCAGATCACTTTGCAGAACTCTGATCTACTCCTTCATTTGCTATTCACAGTCTGCCTTTCCTTCTACCTTGTTCTCTCTGTAACAAAAGACAGACTCGGCACTTAGTAGGCCCTTAACATTTATTGTTTCAAAGAGTGAATCAAGGACATCCTTTATGACAAAGAGTTTTGGAGTGATTTTAGCCAACATTATCAGACTTTGGGATTGATAAAGGATTATATGGGGTAGGTAGCAGTTTAGGGTGGTTCAGCTGGTGGAAAGTGGAAATCAGAGTGCAGCAGTGAATGCAGAGTAATGTCTCATAGTGCAGGACACCTGAAATATATGAATTAATTAGGTTTGGAAATACTGCATCTTCAGTCCCTGACAGAGAATATGAGGCAGGAAGCTTTGGAAAGAAAGCTTGGTGGTCAAAGAGTGCTCAGAGATGATACAGACCTCTAGTGACTGAAGGGAGCCTTCGGCGAATCCCAAATTATGTGGAGAAATTATCATTTATTTAGGGATGGGGGTGGGGATGGGGGCAGGAAGGGTAGCAAAAACAGCTCCTCCATGGAAAAGCTAACACTGTAGGAAAAAAAAGAGATTAGTCCAAGACATGTGTCACTTGATCTTCCTGTGGAAACAAACACATTAAGAAGTAAAACAACAAATGCTAGGCCAAATGACCTTTCTTAATCCTTCTTCTAGGGAGATAAACTGGGGGGAGAAGATGGGAATAGATGTAAGACATTACAAAGTATCTGAGAAAGCTCTGGCCTAAAAAATTGAGAATTCAGTTTTAGTTCTGCTACTAATTAGCTGAGAAATCACACTTCAGTACTGCCTCAGTTTTCTGATCTGTAAATTGGGGGTGTTAACATCTGTTCTACCTACCTCAAAACTGTCAGGAAAGTAGAAACGGGATACTGCTTGTACCAGTCAGAGCCCAGTCAGGAGATAAAGACCACAGCAGTTGTTTTGTTAACAGAGATAATTTAATACAAGAATTGTTAACTTTGTATAAAAAACTAACAAAGTAACTAAAAAGGCTAAAAGAGAGAACACTACAAGTATCACAGAGGAAGCAACTACAGGAAGCAGCTACCACCATGAGGGCCAGAGGAACAAAGGGAAGAGAATGGAAGTACTAGAACTGAGAGATTTAAAGGAGAGGATCCGCAGAGATGACACTCAGACCTCTGGGAAGGAAGCACTGCTGAGCTGGTGCAGCTGTCTCTGGACTTAGAGGAGGGGCCCCATGCAGCTGGGTCCCTGACCTCTGAGGAGTGCGCACTGGTCAGCTGTGCTTGTAACTCTCAGGTGAGGGCACCATGAAGCTGCTTTTGTAAACGCTGGCACTGCAAACTGGATTGACCTGCTGCTCCTGGAAGGTCATTAGCAGGGTTAAGAGCAGGGCTTTGAAACTGGGGATCTTGTTAAACTGTAGATTGATTCCATATATCTGGGGTGGATGCTAATTCTCAGCAGGGAGTCAAACCGAAAAGAACTGGTTGAGAAGGGAGGCTGGATGGGTGCTGACAGAACAGGAAGCAGGCCAGAAGGAGCAAGTCTGTTCTTCCCCCTCCTGCCTTCCAGTCTGGCTCTAATGTCCCCCTTCTGCAGAGCTGAGCTGGTGGAGTTGCAGCCCTAGCAACACAAAGAAGGGTGGGTTTTAAGCTGAGAGGCAACAGCTTAATAACTGGCACAATGCACGCAAGGGATATTGTAAACAGCCTGTCTTTTCTTACAGGTCCTTTGAAATAGCACATCTTCATTATAACTATGGGGTCTGCTTTAAAGAGTGATAACTTAACGATGAACTGAGCAAACCAAATGTGTCCTCATTCTAGAACTCTCCATAGTGGTGGTGCAGCTCAGGGAACGCGACCCAACGTAACTGAAGATGAAAGATGTTATCTTGAAAGACTGATGTGTGGCCATGGAAAGATTACACTGGGCTTGGAATCAAAGGGTCTAATCTTGACACATCAGCAAACTTCTTTGTGGCTCAATTTCCTTACTGGACACCAAGATAACCATGATTCTACGAAAACCTGTTTTTCTAGAGGGACTGATGTGTTTTGCCGTATCTTCTCTCCTCACCCATTCTTCCACTCCCTTCAAAAACTTAAATCTTAAGTGGGGTTAGGATTCAAAGTCACCAAATAAGGGAAAAGCTGGGTATAGTAAACATTGCTTAGAAATATGCTATTTTAGAGACTCGCCTATAACCTGCCAGTCTACACAGACAGATTATCCTCCAGAGTTAGAACAACTGCTCTTTCATTGGCTGAGCACCGAATGAAGTCCTTAGACTGTTTGTTGTTTAAAAAATAATGCACACCACTCAATGCTAGACCCCACACTCAGCCAGCACATGGGCACTGAGATCTACGTATTTATGTCTTGCACTCATCCTGACTTGAGTTCTAGTCACTGAGAAGAATGGTAAGAACTATTCCAACCATGTCATCTTACTCTCTCTCTTTTCCTACTGTTTTGCTGAGATATGTGTACAACATCCATCAGAACGACTATAATGAAAAACAAACAAAAAAAGTAACGTTGAAGATGTAGAACTACCTGAACTCTTCTACAAGGCTGGTGGGAGTGTAAATTGGCACAGCCCCTTTTGGAAAACAGCTGGTAATCTCAATTAAAGCTGAACATTTGACACACCCTATGACTCAGCGATTCCACTCCTAGATATATACCCACCGGCAAACATAGTGCATGATTCCTTTTATAAGATGTTCAATAATAAGTGAACACATGGGGTCACCATGAGTAGGAATTGACTCGACAGCAGCTGGTTTGGGTTTTTTTTGAAATAATCTGTTAAGAATCAGGATAGCAGTTACTCTTAGGGTAGGGGGAGTGAGAAGGGAGCACGAAGAATGTCTGCTTCTTGATCCAGGTGCTGTTTGTTTTCAATTTAAATAAAAACAAGTGGTATACTTATGATTTGAATATTTTTCTGTATGTATCAATTTAAGTGGAAAAAAGCTGATTGCGTGTGATGTGACTCCAATATATATCCTCCAAGAAAATAGAAAATGTATCCTAAGTAAGTTACTAACTTACCTTTGAGGAATATTCTAGAATTTTCTCACTCCTCTTACTGGACTACTCTAAACCCTACCTTTCCAGCCATACTGAGCACAAGAAGTAAAAAAAGCCAACATCATCTCTCCCCAGGCAGCAAGATGGGGTGCATCAGACCACTTTACACTCACACAGAACCTTATTATACTAATCAAAATGCTCTGACATCTTTCCTCACATTTATACTTAAAACACCTTGTGAGGAAGGCAGGTCACTTCAAAACTGGTGAAACTGAGGAAACCAAAACATTAAAAAAAATAAAAAAAACTAAACTCAAATTTTCTTATACCAAATTTGAGCTGGAAGATATCATAATAGTCCCGTCAAGTTCATTACTAGACTTAAAAAGCAAATTCTATTTCCAAATTAATTTTGTGCTTCTACTGTTCCCATGGAAACCCTGGTGGCGTAGTGGTTAAGAGCTATGGCAGCCAACCAAAAGGTCGGCAGTTTGAATCTACCAGGCTCTCCTTGGAAATTCTACGGGGCAGCTCTACTCTGTCCTATAGGGTCGCTATGAGTCGGTATCGACTTGACGGCAATGGATATGGTTTGGTTTTTTTTTTTTTTACTGTTCCCATAAAATGCTGTATATGACATAGCTCTTTTTCATATACTGAAAAATAATTTCACTGTTTGACTTGAAAACATTTTATTTAATTTATACAAATAACTACTAAATACAAAAAGTAGATTAAAACAAAATAGTTATTTTTTTCTGGCAGAGTTTAAATGCACATAATGGATAATTCCGAAGAAAATGCATTTTCCCCACAGCGTTCAGGACTAAAATTCTACTGAAGTCTTGGTTTCTAAATCAGTAATATATTCGGTGGTGTCACGTGGGTAATGGCTAAATACGTTCTGCATATGAACTGAAAAAAAAGTTACAGTCTACGCACATACAAATGTGAAGCACTTAAAATGTGAATTTAACTGATAATAAAAGAAAATGTCCATTTCAGAGTATAGTGTTAAAAACATTTAGGTAATAAAATCATAAGACCACATAAAAATAAGCTTTAACATATGCACGAAGCCGTTTTGTAAAAACTGCTAAGTGCACAAGTAATAAATAATTTGCAAAGTTGTGTATAAACAATTCCTAATGTTCGGCGTCATTGTAAACATCAGCACATGTGTAAAATGCAGCAAAGTCTGACATTACATTTTGTTTTGCCAAATTGAATTCCTATGATCCAAAGACAGACCAGTGGAGTACACAGCCAATGTTTTGGCAAGTTGGGTCTTCAAAATTAAGAGTAACAGTGCAAGTAAGGAATGCAAAGAATTCCTAGTGCAATAAAGAAGTGAAGCACAGGCAATATTGCTGATTAAAAATTCACCACCTCCTCGAGTTTCCCATGGGGAGTGTCTAGGAGACCTGTGAAAGATATGCAAAGCGCTGTCTTAATGCCCAGATCTCTTTTCGGATTTCTCTGTGTTCCTCCAGTTCCCTACCTTTGCAACAGTGTCTGTCCAACATTAGTCTCTGCAGTGTGAACAGTTTGTGAAATGCCCAGTTCACAGTCATTGAGTGAGGTTAGGGTGGTTTTGGTGTCTCCTCAACACATGGCTGGGTATGATGTCTGCCTTGCCAAAGCAGCCATTTTGGGCGGGAGACAGATGGATTCTGTTCTGACAACCAGTCAGGCCAGCATTTAGGTCCCAGCTGGACAACAAAAACAACGTCAAATCTTCCTTCCAGACGCCATGAAAATGTCAACAGTCAGTTTTCAATTTGTCTAAGGAATTATCAATTTTGGTCAAAGTCTTTTTGATACGCAGAGCTGTGAGTCTTGCGGATGGATTTTGATACCAGCATTCTTTCATCAGCTTGGCCAGAGAGGTTAGTGTCTGAGGAGAAAAAGAACAAAGACGACTGTGACAAACTGGCTTCCTAGTGATTCGAGAAACTGGGCTGATGTCAACTGTTTTGCAGAATTCTGCAGGTCTTGTGAAGTTACAATGATGTTATTGCTGTTTTCTCTAAACAAATAATCAAAGCCTTGACCACTGATAAAGAAACCACTCTTGAGTTTCATGAACTTTGACCTTTGGACTCCTAATGCCACCAACTGACTTCATCAGGTAAACTATATAGGCAGTGCTGGACCCCTTGATGGTTTTATGGGTGCTACTAGCAATAATACCCAGAGATAATACTGAAATTTGCAAATAGGGTCATTTCTCAATGCCTTAGATCTGCTACTACTTAAGAGCAGCAATACAGGACCCTCAGTGTTAAGCAGCTTGTGTTTGGAACTTCAGATAGGCAGAGGTGGAAAGGAGCTTAAAGTCATTTACTCAAAGTCTCTTGGTTAAGATACGAAACTGCAGTCCCAGGGCTAGTGGCAGTAGTAATGAGTCTCCCATTCATGACTCCCAAAGCTGGTCGATCATAGAAATTCTTGTGAATATTGTCATTGGTTAGCATGATCTATCAGATATAGCTCCTTCGAGAGTGAGACCACTTTCTGAACATACTCAACTAGGTCTAAGACCCTTCTGCATAAAACATGGTGAGAAAACAATAGATACACAGAGTAGAACACTCAAGTGCCACACCAGTGAGGACAGGTTTATAACTAAGAATCTGGCACTCTTACCGGGTCTGAGAACCATCTGTTGGGTATGTTTGGCCTCTGTTGATCTACACAGACTACCTTCCTCATATCTTCAAAACTTGGGTCATTGGGAACCACATCATAGAAGGGTGGCTTGTAATCCTCAACAATACCTGCACAGAAGGACAAGAATTGTGTTAGGTTAGCAAGAGAGCTAAGGTTCCCACAGAGGTTTACTGCTGGGTATCACAGGTTATAATGTGACAGGGCAAAGTACTGCCCATACTCCTCATAGTTCAAGATGATTCTGGAAGCTGCAAGTAGGTACTCAAATAAGTGGAGAACAAGACACTAAATATAAGCCCTACAGAGAACTGGTAGAAGAATAATTGTCAGAAGAAAATATGTCACCATTTCTCATGTAATCACAATTATTAACAAAATGATGAAACAGTGTATATGAACAGCTCTGTAATTCTTGACAAGACCCAGGAGACCCAGGATAATAACTCATTTGCTGATCAAAAAGGAACAAGACTCTTAAAGGAGCATGGATCTAGTGGTTTCAAACCATAAATACAAAGTTGTCCACAAACTACAAAACTAAAGGCAAATAAACAAATACCACCAAAATGATCACCATTTGTTACAAAATGATTTTGTCAATTAGGAAAAAAAATTGCTATAAAATAATCACTCCCATTGGAAAGGAAGTAAACAGTGTACACCCACTCCTCACTTACCGACTATCTCGTTATCTGGTATTCTGCATTTACAACAACAGTAAAAAATCTACTATCCGACTATTGTGCACATTAACGACATACATCTTTCAGTAACAAACGTGGAGGTGTGAGGTGAGAGTAACGCTGGCTGTGATGGTTAAGGTTATGTGTCAACTTAGCTAGGCCATGATTCTCAGTGCTTTGGCAGTTACTTAACGTTGTAATTTGGCAGTTACGTAATGACGTAGTCATCCTCCATTTTCATATAGCACTGATTTTTGCACAATGACCTGGTCTTTGGAACCCAACCATATTAATTAAGTTAAGAGAGGGTACAATGTGGAATATTCATTTCCTCATTCAATCATTTCTTCTCCATGTACTGAGTATTCTCTAAGTGGAAGACAGTGCTGTCTGTTTGATGGCTCTCTAATTTACTCTCAGACTGAAGGTATGAAATAAAATGTAGAAAAGAACAGCTGTTTGGGAAAGCAGAAGAATGGTAAGGAAAGATGAACTCTTCTCCCCAAAGAAAATCCAAAAGGTACCAATGGCTAATTTCAGCTTCTGTACTAGTATGGCTTCCAATGCCTTAGAAATCTTTATTTTTCCAGTAAAATTATATCAGTTGCTTACTTGTCACAAATAATATCCACAAATAGAGAAATTCAAAACACAATCATTTGAAATTAGAAAACTGATTCTTCCCCTTACAGAAATGAAACCAAGAAAATCCATTATTCTTCTTCCTGCATCAGGCTTCAACAATGAGGTCAGTGTATTATTTGGTTTATTGCTCTTTTCTTTCTCCATGTAGTTGTCTTCTATTCCCAAATACATAACAGGTTGTTGGAGGAGAGGGAAGGGGACTATGAGGAAAACTATAATTAAGCTTTTTCTAGTTCCTACAAGCCACCTGAAAAGCTTTGATCCCTTTTTTCACTTACCACAGAAATTAAATTACTTAATAGTGAGAAGCCATTCTTATAAATCCCAGATAAATACAAAACTGTTTAGGTAAAAGTGGCATCTGTTAAAGAAATACTACCGATTTAAAAAAAAAAAAAAAAATCAGGCTCATGTTAAGAATTTATTTTTAAAATGGAAAGTAGTTTAAATTATAGAAAAAAATATATAGTTGATACTCTTTCTTAAGTCCTTAGATCACTTAATCCACATTGCATAACTCATTTGTAATATGTACCAGTCAAAGGATTAAAACAATCCTCCTTGGAAACCATAAAGAGCTCATATTGGGCAAAAACTGCTGCTTTCTGAAGAGACTTAGGGTTAACTCATCTCAGAGGCCCTACCTACCTTTCTTGCAGGGATCCTAGGAAGCATTTAAACAAAAATATTTTAATCCTTTCTCAGTGCTGAGAGACATCACAAACATACAACCGTACACAGACCTGCAAGATAACCGATACCTTTGTGTAGTCACATGAATTTATAGGAAAGAGGAAGAGATGTGTTCTTTACCATCCCTTCAATTTTTCCAAGAATGCATTTAACAGCCTGGTTTTAAGTCCTGAAAAATCTACCTTAATTGTCAGCTACTGAGGTAATCTGCCTGGCTAGTTTGGGAAGGGTTAGGTGACTGTGAATAATACAAAGTGGAATTTTCTATAAATGCAAAAGAGAAACAAACAAAAACATGGCTGGATTTTTAAAACATGGGATTTGGTGAAACCCAACAATGAACTTCACTATACAAAACTGAAGTTTCTTCTTGTGTTTCTATTTTTCATATTTTAATCTAATTAAATGTCCCCATGTTTCAACAAAAGGAGTCAGGTTTAAAAAGAGGGACCATTTAATTGATTATGTCTGGGACTTAGGCACGCCTCTGTTTCTTCAACCATTGGCCAGTTGTTGACTGTTTCCATCTGACACTGGTCATGCTTCTCCAGAATAAAATAAACAGGGGATTAACCTCTACAAGTCACTTGGAACTCCTTCTGGTCAAGGAAAACAATTATTTCAATCAATATACACCTACTACTATGTATACAATATCATATTAAATGTTAAAGGTGATAAAAGTGTAAGGCATGCTCTTGCTTTTCAAAGAACTCAAAATCCAGTGGAAGAAAAGGACAATAGTCTCTCTTTTTTTCTTAGATGATAGAAATCTTATCAAAAAGAACCTCAAAAATTTTCTTTTTGCCCCTCTACTTGACACAGTGAGTGCAACAATGGGCTCAAACATAACAATGATTGTGGGGATGGCGCAAGACCAGGTAGTGTTTAGTTCTGTTGTCCACAGGGCTCTGTGAGTCAGAACGGACTCGACAGCACCTAACAACAACTTGCTTCTACCTTAAAAGACAAAGATAGATTAGCAAGTCTTCGCTATATTTTTACTTAAGGAGCTCTGGTGGTCCAGTTGTTTAAGTGCTCAGCTGCTACCTAAAAAGTCAAGTGATACATGCCAGGTCTCAGAGAAGGAAACACCTGTGTGGTTTATTAAGTGTCATATATAAACTGGGTGCTGTGGAAGTATAAGAAAGCTTTCCAGGGGACACAGGGCTTGGGTTGATTTGGAGAGATAAGGAGTTTGCAAGGTAGAGAAGACAAAAACCAAAACCAAACCAGTTGCCATGGAGTTGACTCCGACTCATGGCAACTCCACGTGTTTCAGAGTAGAACTGTGTTCCATAGAGTTTTCAATGGCTGATTTTCTAGAAACAGATCTCCAGTGCTTTCTTCCAAGGTGTGGACTGGAACCTCTAGCCTTTCAGTTAGCAGCCAAGCATGTTAACCACTTGCACCACCCAGGGACTCCACTAAGGGGGCAAAAGACCAAGGAGAGGGTGCATTCAGGGAGAGGGAGCAGTATGGGGCAAAGACAAGGAGTTATAAATGATCCACATATGTTGAAGAGAATGGAGAGAAGTTCTCTGTGGCTGTAACAGTGCACAAGTGGTGGGAAGAAGGGAGAAAACAAGCAGGAGGCAGGCGAGAGGTTGAAGCCTGATTATGAAATGACATATGTCAAGGTAGGAAGTTACTTACTTACAACTGCTCTTCATTTCTGCCAGAAAGTGACAAATAACCAGAGAAGCCAGGCAAAAAAGTAAACTCTAAGTTGTTTTAAGGCAGCACCCAATGAGCAACTGCCAAGTTGTGGGCCAGCAAACAGGACAGCATGTATTCAGGAAAAGTAACTAAAAATACAAAGTACTCCAAGTGCCAAATGAGTGGTACAAACAACAAATGATACAGGAATGCAGGGGAAGAGGTGCTCTTAATCGTGGTCAAGGAAGGAACAAACTGAGCCAGTCTTGCTTTTCCGTGTAAGGAGGCTGTATGACTCAAAGGGGTCACAAAGAAACTGGAGAAATTATTCACAACAACCAACTCCCCCACAACTTTTGGCACGTGTATCTGGTTTGAATTATAGTTTTTTTTTTTTTTCTCCTGGGCATATGTCTAACTGAATGTTTTCTCCTCTCTGGGGCAAACATCTTTACCAACCAAAAGCTCTACCATTAATTTGCTAGGTGGCTCTCTGAGTAAACCATTTAATTATCCTGCCTCGGTTTTCCAACACCTTTAAAGTCCACATTACAAAGCTGAAGTGTGCCTCAGTGAGAATGCTCTAGACAGTGCTTCAAAAAGCATGGAATGCCAGAATGATCTTCTTAAAATGTAAGCCTCTGGAAACAAAGCCTCCCTCCTGATCCTCTCCACCACTGCCTTGGATTAGAGCCTCTATCTTATCCCCTCCTGGACAGCTCCTTGGTCTCTCTGATTCATGTCTTACCCTTCAGCCCTCTACCAAACGCTACTGGCTTCAAAGAGACCTTTAAAAGAGAGAGAGAAAGAAAAAAAAAAGAAAGAAAAAACACCCCATTGCCATCGAGTCGATTCCTACTCCTAGCAACCCTACAGGATGAGTAAAACTGCCCCGTAGGGTTTTCAAGGCTGTAAATCTTTACAGAAGCAGACTGCCACATCTTTCTCCCACAGAGCAACTGGTGGATTCGAACCACTGACCCGTCAGTTAGCAGCCTAGTGGAAAAGCTCATTATGCCATTCCTCAACTTGTATCCCAATGTTGCCCCACTGTCCATGGAATTGCCCTGTATACCGCATTCCATACTGCTGTTGTCCTTCACATACCTGAGGAGTCAGCCACACAAAACTACTTGCAGTCCTGTCAACAGGGCACGTTTATGACTTCCCACAGCACTTCCTTTTGACGGGACACTACTCATCATCATTGTCTGATTTTATTTTTCATTCTCCCCTGTATCTCACATCTTCCCAAGTTTGTCTAAGTAGCACCTGCTCCTTTCCATCCCATTTGTGACTCAGTTCATGCTTTTTGTCTTCTAAAAAGAACCACTGACTCATGGCAACACCATGTGTGTCAGAGTATAACTGTGCTCCACAGGCTTTTCAACGGCTGATTTTTTGGAAGTAGACCACCAAACCTTTCTTTAAGGCAACTCTGGGTGGACTCAAACCTCCAACTTTCAGTTAACAGCTGAGCGCATTAACCATCTGCACTGCCTCCAGACTCAACCACAGTAGCTTTTTCTATTAATTTATAATGATTTGTCTCCTCAACTAAAATATAAAATCAAAAACTAAACCAGTTGCCGTCAAGTTGATTCTGATACGGGCAGCTTTAAATTGAATCTTTTTTTGGCTCAAGCTGTCTCCTCAGAGCTTAACACAGCACCTTGCGTATTATTAGACTAGTGAATGAATGAAATGTTGATGTGATGTATAACATGTTTCACGTGACATCTCCATCAGGGTCTGAGAAGCACTTCACAATCAAACACATTTCTGCAGCGAATATGAATAGCTGCACAAAGTGGAAAGACCATTGGCTGTAAACAGTCAATTCAGGTCAGGTTTGACCATCAGATGAATTCACTCAAGTCAGGTTTTCTGCCAAATAAGTTATGAAAAAGCTTGGTTTTCAAAGTTTTGGAGATTTCCCAATTACAGACAAGGGATTGTGGTCTTGATTTGACATTGAATAAGCAGAAGGTGAGGCCAAGAGATATCTATGGGATGTTATTCATGTAGTTCGTATCTTTCCTTTCTTCAGAAGAAGAAATCAGTGCCCGCACAGGAAAAGTTCACAGCTAATTACCGGCAAAACTAAGGATCAGAATCTAATTCCCTGTTTCTATTCTAGAATTCTTCCCAACAAGTCAATTATGGAATAATTAAATGTCTCTCTTTATTAATCCCATGTCCCAAAGTGCTTGCTTCACATTACAGTCTCTGTTCACAAACCTCCAACTGGGATACTCACGTCAGAGACCCTGGTAACAGGTAAGAAGGACACAGGTCCCTGGCATCTGCATCCACACAGAGAGCTCTGTTAGCAGTTAACTTCTTCAGACATTAGATTTTAGAATACTAGAACTAAAACCATTTTAGAGAGAAAAAGGAAGAACCATTCATATTTGACCCTGAGAGGACTATAAGTTAAAATATTGTTTCTTTCAGGGGTGGCTCATGGGCAAAACTTTTTCATCTTATTAACTACATATTTATTTGTATCATTACCTTCCATTTTATGTGGTTTTCCATTTATAGTTAAGACAATCCTTTTCTTCTAAAATAAAGTTTAAAATAAGTTATGCAATTTAAAGATTAAAAAATTAAGTAAATGATGGTAGAGGTGGCATTTAGATATGGCAAAAATCATAAAGACAATATGTGTACAAATGAATCATGGGAAACACTGAGCTTACAGAATTCCCGGCGAGACAAGATTCAAAAGGTATATTCAATATTTGTGGTCTAGATCTCTAAATTAGGGATATGAAATTCTAGGAAATCAGCAGAAATTGTCCTTCCTCCCCACCCTACCTCCATATTCCTGCCCCAAGCCACTTAGAAGTGGGTATATGCCTAAATGTTAAAAATAAAAAAATGACTTTAATGAATGTGGAAAAAAAATTTTCCTACTGTGCTTCTTCTCTTTGTTCAAATCTTAATATACACTAAAGTAGTCAGCTAAAACTGTGAAACATGTTGCATATTAAGCTGCTGAAGAAAATAAGAGTTGTCATGGTTTCCATACACATAAATCCATTGTGATTAGGGACAGAAGCACATGTAGTTCCCTGGCAAGCTCAAGGATTAATTAGAACAGGTTTTTCCAAAGTATTTGTGCCAAACACAAGCTTACTCTAACGAGTATTTCCTAGTTTCCACTGCATGAAAGGTGTAGCTTGGCAAGTAAGAATTTTTGTGAGATACAAATAATTTCTGACATATTTAATACTGACTTTCATCACAAAACAACCAAAGCCAGTAACAGAGGGAAACAAGTAAGTGCCCATATAACCTCCTGTGGGCAATAAAGAGAAGACATAAATGTAATGTCAGGGTGAAGATAGATAACAAAAGGAGGGGGAAAGGACTTGAAAGCTGCAAGCCCATTGGCGGCCATCACTCCTTTCCAAGGGAAAGGTAACAATACCAATGGCTATGTTACTGGGCACTTACTATATGCCAGATATACACTTGGAGCTTTACATTTAATCATCATAACCCTTTCGAAGTAGCTACTATTATTATCGATACTTTTCTCATGATACAACTGATGTAAGTGATTGCTATGGACTGCACTGTGTTCCCAAAAGACCTATGCTGAATTCCTGGCCAGCGTGCCTGTAAATGTGATCTTGTTTGGAAACAAGAGTTTTTCTTTTTGTTGATGAGGTCATACTAGTGTAGGTGGATCCTAAACCTAATCATTTCTGAGTTATAAAAAGACCAGAATAGGCACAGGGGAACATAGAGGAAGACAGATGCCATGTGAGGATTGTGTACAAACCAAGAAATGCTCGGGACTAATGACAAGAATGACATGGCTGGACCCTGATTTGAACTTTTAACCTCCAAAACCATTAAGAAAATAAATTCCTGTTCTTCAAACCTACCCACTTGTGGTATTTGTGTTACAACAGCACTAGGGACTATGACAGTAATAGATTCTGACAGCATGTCTCCAGGGCCTGGACTGTGAACCACTCCATTTCACTGCCCCGCAGTGGTCCTGGGAGAAGCACTGCACAGCTCCAGGAGGCACCACTCACATAGACTTCGATGTGCAAAGCAATGGCCCGGAGAACCACAGAAGGGAAGACAGAAGCACATCACAATAAGAGTGTGTAACAGTCAAATACAAAAAAGGAACATGTCTGTCCTATCTTCTAAATGTGTTTATCTGTACAATCTGGGTACAATGCCTTTTCAAAAAGATCTTGTACATATTCTGAGGGGAATCTTAGCACCTCATTTTCTAATCTCCAGGTGCTTTTAAGAATAACTAGGTTATTGGTGACAGTGAAGTCTACCTGTCACATAAATGACAAATTTACATGACATTTAAATCACAAGGGAAACTTTTTATTTGCTTGTTTTTAAATATATCCAAGTAGATTGTAAGCTCTAGGAAAGTAACAGAGATTCATGCTGCAAGGATGATGCTATAGTCACAACTGCCCTGGAGGATAAACAGTGAAGATTATTTTATTCAGTTTTTAAATCCATGAGCAGACTACACTATCAGAGCAATCAAACTGTGGAGTTTCTGCACAAAGGGACACAAACAAGATCTAACATCAAAGGCCAAAAACTCAGTAGAAAAGACCTATTAAGAGGGAACATGTTCTCAGAACGCTTGAAAGGGGCTATTGCAGGTTTTTGATCAAACCAAAGTTAATAACACAAGTCCACAGTTAGGATGTACCCATTTATCTCCAAAATTCTCATGTCAAAGTTCTTTCCTCACATAGTACTGAAGTTGGGTACCGGAACCAAATGTGTTTGCAAACTACAGAGGGAGGAGAAGAAAGAATATTGCCAGAGAAGTAGTGAAAGTAGTAGAGAAAGAAAGGCCAGGGCCCAGATCCAAGACTCTTAAAGGAGAAAAGGGCCCCTTTTTAGCTTGGAAAAGAGAGAAAGTTTCACCAGAAGCATCAGAACTCAATGGCAAAGGTATCCTGCTTGGACAGGCTCTGCCAGTGTCCTGGAGGCAGATTTTGTTTCCTTGCCCGGATGACACTGATTTAACACCAAATCTCAAGAGTATGGTTCTCTGACCCAGCAGCCATCAACATCACCTGAGAACCTGTTAGAAAGGGAAATTCTCAGCACTACCCTACTATATCAGGAACTCTGGGAGGAGGACCTAAGTGACTCTGATGCATACTCAAGTTTAAGAACTACTGATCCAAGCAAACTCCTGCCTTAAGTTCATCTAGAAAATTAATTCACACAGGGAAGGACAGAAACCATTTTCTTTCCTACCAATTCCAAATTCAGTGTCAAATTAAACACAAAAAATAAAATCCAAAACACACTATTGAGAAATTTTCAGTTGTAAAAATGGACTTAGCGCTCATTTCCTGTATAGAAACAGCATGAGGTTTATTATTAGTAGCAAATAAATGTAAAACTCCAATGAAAACACAAAATACAACCTATTTTTATGCTTATGGTTCACTTAAGGATCATATTATTCCAAGAGAACTATCTGGTCATCAATTTTTATAATGGACACAGAAACTCAAAGGATGCATAATTATAATGACCTAATATAAGATATTCATATATTTTAATGAGGTACGTTTTATATGCAATAATTTTGAAAATATATATTCTTTTAATGACAGTTCCTAAAGATGATAAGGAAGTCAAATAGGTACATCACACTCTGGGGTGAGGTGGATATTGTAAACTAGTACAACTCTTATGGAAAGCAATTTGACAATATGTGCCGAGCCATAAAGGCATCCGTACTCTTTGACCTGCTAAGTCTACTTCTTTTCAGATTAAAAATTAATTCCCCAAATGAAAAAGTTATAAGCACAAAGATGTCTGCTATAGGCCCCAAATGGAGACAAGATGTCTAACAATACAGAAATGGTTAATAAAATATTATGCGACCATTTACTATAAAATGAGACTATTTGATAACATTGAAAACAACACAAATGAAAAATACAAACTTTCATCTATCCTAGATTGCAGCTAAGTCAAAAATATATACACAGAGTAATAGACATGAAGTGGAAACGAACATGAATGTTAGAAAGATCAGGTGACATTTCTCTTTTTCTTTCAAATAATTTTTCTGTTTTTTGTTGGGGGGGTCATAATTAATATATTATTAATAAAACATTTACAAGTAGCATTGGACACTTCCAAGTTTCAGTTTAGATAAAATGATTTGCAGCTTTGTGTTTGTATTCGTGCGTGTGTTGTGTGCGTGGCATGTGAATATTTATGAGAGAAGGGGAATAGAGACACAGAAGGGGAAAATACTGAATAAGTCATTGCCAACAATAGCTGGTTTAAAATGAGACGTGAGATACCCTTACCTTCCCCTACAAATCAAATCCCATACCTCCCCCTACAAATCAAATCCCATACCACCTAACAGAAGCTCAACCCACAAAATTTTAGGAACTAGCAAAAAGTCTACATGATGATGCAAGGGGGAAATTGGAAAATCAAAAAACAACAGTAACATAATAATAATGTTAAAAGCTAACTACCATTTGATCTAAATTTTCAACTGATGACTGTACTTCAAAACTCAGTACTATTAATCACAGTTGATCTTCTAAAAGCCATTTGGGTTTACGCCTATGATACAGGGGGCGGGTTTGCAACATGAGTTCTTACAAAGCCCAAATCCCAAGTTTCTGGCAAGTTCAACTTCCATCATGCAGGCTTGCTTGGCTCCACTTCGGCACACCCACAGCTGGAAATGCTACTGTCCTGGCCTTGAAGAGTCAACTTGTTCTTCATTTGGGGCAAGTTCCCCATCACACAATTTAGTATTACACCAATCTTTCTACAAATTGTCTGTTAGGATAAACTATTAGAATTAGATTTTCAGTTTGAAGGTGCTCAAAGCTGATTGAGGATGGGGAAATCAAGTCGATGTGCAATTTCAGACAAAGTTCAAAACTTTATAAATCAGCCAAAACAATCTCTCTGTTGCAAACAATTCTCAAGGCACTTGAATGGCACTAATCGCAAGTCAGTAGCTCCCAAAGATTGAGAAACAATTACCAAGAAAATGTTCATGACTCCCATTTTAAAAAAAAAAAAAAGTACTTTAAAGGAATTTCCAAGTTACTATTCATGTGTGTTCATGTTTAATCTGAAATAAGAGCTTTGAGACCCTTAGATGGTTATTCAAAGCAGAAACACTCTGCTGTTAAGAAAAAAGTACCTTGAAGTCATGCCAGTTTTAATTACTACACCCTTCTGGATACTAAAACTACACTAAATTACTCCAATTCCACTTCCCTCACAGAAGCTCCTAATCTCTGGCTGTGTTATTCACGAAAATTATGATTACCCCAAGAATCTCCATCCTTAGAAAGTAGTAGTGGGAGGCGGACGGGGTACGCATGTTAGTAAATTAATAACTCCATGCACTATTTCTTTAATACCTCACATGCAGGATTTGGACAGGTCAGGACAGGGTAAAATGGAAAGTGTCTTTTAAAAATGAATCTTAATCTAAATATATGACATTTTCTTCTGTTTTCCTGGAATAATTTCAGACACATCCTCTGTAAAGTAAGATTTTCAGTTGTAAAGATATGAAGAGGTTGATCTAGTTAATTCAGGGAATTCTAATATAATGACCACTTGTAGGTAGATGGGATGTGTGCAATTTGAAAAAATATACTTAGTGCTCTTAGAATACGGTGTACTTAAAATTCAACAGTGTATTTGCAACTGTAGGGGGCACAGGTTAAAAATGACAAATGTTGCCCTAACTCCTAAGGCAATACCAATTCATTCAACTACTTTACTTATGAAAGAATCAGCACAAGCTACATAATCACGGCTTCCTGAATTTAAACCTGACTTGTTTAGAAGATCCGGCCTGCTTTTCACAAGGGAATAAAACTTGAACCTTTTCTTATAATCCATACTTAAAAAGTATCCTTAGATTTATTTGAGCATTCCTTTCAAGTTAAACCACTCTTGTGAAAGGAGCAGAGAAGGAAGAAGGTTTGGAAGAAAGGAAGAATAGGAAGACTGAGGAAGGAAGGAATTAAATATGGGTCAATCAAAAGAAAAACTAATGAATAACAAGTCTCTGCCAGAAATAATTCTTTTCAACAGTCATTCCTTTTGTGTATTTAAAATATAACACCATTACATCCTATCTACTAACCATAAATCAAATATGAATGCCTATAGCTTGACAAAGGAACCCTTGTGGTACAGTGGTTAAGCGCTTGGCTGCTAACTGAAAGGTTGGTGCGCTCCACAGGAGAAAGATGTGGCAGTCTGCTTCCATAGAGATTTACAGCCTTAAGCAAGAGAAGGGTGGAGTACAGAACTTAAATTCTAGTAAAAAGACCAGACTAAATGGTCTGACTGAGACTGAAAGAACCACAGAAAGCACGGTCCCCGGACTCTCTGTCAACCCAGAACTAAAACAATTCCCGAGGCCAACTCTTCAGACAAAGATTGGACTAGACTGTGGGACATAAAGTGATACTCGTGAAGAGTGTACTTCTTAGCTCAAGTAGATACATGAGACTAAATGGGCAGCTCCTGTCTGGAGGTGAGATGAGAAGGCAGAGAGGGTTAGGAGCTGGTTGAATGGACACAGGAAATCAGGGGAGGAAAGGAGTAGTGTGCTGTCACAGTATAGGGAGAGCAGTTAGGGTCACATAACAATGTATGCATGAATTTTTGTATGAGAGACTAACTTGAATTGTAAACTTTCACTTAAAACTACAACAATTAAAAAAAAAAAAAAAGATTTACAGCCTTAAAAATGCTATGGGGCAGTTCTACCCTGTCCTATAAGGTCGCTATGAGTCAGAATAGACTCGACAGCAGTGGGTTTGGTTTTTCTGGTTATAGCTTGACAAGTGTGATTCAAGGAACAGTCTGGACTTAAATATTCCCCTTTGTCCTTTTAAAGGCAGCAGAATCGAGAGGACTTAGACAAAGGCAATATTATATCACATTAGATACCTACCATTGCTCACCATCCGCCTGGCTACTTCCCACAAAACAAGTCCAAAGGCCCAAATATCGACCCTCTTGTAAGAATCAAAACAATCCACCTGGATGGTTTCATCTAGAACTTCAGGGGCCATGTAGCGTTTGGTGCCCACACGGGGGTTGTTTCCCACGTCAAGTTGATTGGTGCTCTGGGAATGCATGACTGCCAAGCCTAAAAGGAAGAAGACAAAACAGTGTCAATCAACTCACTACCTTTCTCAAGGAGGTTGCTGAAGGATTTTAAACGAATCCCAACCAAAAGTGCCCTCTTGTGGCATTCATGGTAATTGTTGCGTTACATCCAGAATAATCTCTGAAATACCCTTTGTGATGACTTCTGGAGTGAGAACAGGAAAAAGGACTAATGTCACAAGAAACATTCTGCAGCTGTTAGGTTAATATATGAAGCTCTAAGAGACAAAATGTTTTAGGTAAGCAACAGACCAATGCACTAAACCAACATGAGGCCAGTGATGGAAGTCCACAGGAAAACAGGCTCACGTGCTAAATATGAGCCTCAAACTGGCTTAACAAGAAGCAAATTAAGTGCTTAAACTTCACCACAGCTGCTACTAGTTTTCAAACACAAATTTCAAACAGCGTGAGACAGAGAATTTGAGGTAATTTATCACTACATAGAGGGCTGACTGTTGTAGGCACTGTTCCATGCTTAAAGGAAGAACTGTTCATCTGAGCAGTAATGGTGGTGAAATCCACAAGCCCTTCTCTACCAAACTCTCCCAGAATCATGAGTACGGAGAGCATTAAACTGAATCTCAACTCAAAGCACAAATCTCATGTTAAACGTTTGCTCTCTCTTGGCTTATTCATCATGCTATGAAGACATTCAAGTAGCCTTGTGGAGAGGCCCACATGATGAAGAACTGAGGCCTCCTTCCAACAGCCATGTGAGGGAGCCATCTTCGAAGTCCACTTCAGATGACTGCAGCTCTGACCAACAGCTTGACTGCAGCCCTTAGCCAGAACCATACAGCTAAACCATTCCAAAATTCCTGACTCTCAGGGACTTAGTGAAATATCAAATGTTTGTTGTTTTAACCTGCTAAGTTTTAAGAGAAATCTATTACCCAGTAATAGGTAACAACTACACTAACTGATGAGACATACCAACCGAATACAATGTGTGAACCTTGACTGAATTCTTGTTTGGAAAAAAACTAGAAAAATCTGAAAATAGGTATTAAACGAGGCTAGAAAATTATTTTTTAGGTGTGATAATGAAACTGAGATTATCCAAGATAAGGGTAAATGGCCTTTTCTTAGGGAATGCATTTTGAAATATCTAGAAATAAAGTGCTAAATGTCTGCAACTTATTTTCAAACGGTTTAGCAAATATACACCCACACAGAGACAATCACATATAGATAAAACAAACATGCCAAAACTTTAACAATTGTTAAACCTAGATGCTGAGCTTATGAGTGATCATTAACATGATTCTTTCAACTCTTCTATATATCAGACATTTTTATAACAAAAATTTAGAAAAATCAATGGAATAGTGGTCTTTTTGTAGTACTACTAAATAGAAGACCATTTCTAATGAATGATCCTTAATTTCTGGGTATAAAGTAAAAAAAAATATAACAACTTATGGTCTTATCACAGCCATCTCCTGTACTACCTATCTACTTCCTAAATAACAACCCCTTAACACATGTTTTTATACCTACCCATGTACCCAATTAGAAGGCTGCAGGCCAGAAGAAATGTCGTTGAAGAATTAACTAGCTAGATTTAACTTCAAAACACTCCCCGCTCCCTCCCAGCCATGTCCCATAAACCAAAGCCAAGAGCTAACTCAATCTGTCCATCTTCCCTGGACCACTGGATCATAACAGCAGCTACCATTTGAATGCTTATTATTTGCCAGGAATTTAAAATAATTTCTAAATCTTTCAAGAACCCTGAGAGGCAGGCATAATCGTTTTGTATTAAAGTGTTAAACAATACAGAAGTACAGTGTACAGTGTCAAGCACTCAAGTCCCCCCCCTTTGCTCTGCTCCTCACACTCAATATTAGCACTTAGGAGAAGTAAACAGATAGATTAGGAGACTTCCACCAAAGTACAGGGTGAATAATCAAAAAAGCCAGAGCTCAAACCCAAATTACTCTTGCTCTAAAACCAGGTCACTGTCTTCTACACTGCAGCTACAGACTGCCCACAAAGAGCTTTAGTTTCATGCCTTTTCAACACTTATCCTAAATATGTTTCCTCTCATATTTGGGAAACACTGTAAAATAATTTCTCAACTGAAAGCAAAGGCTTAAAAGGGATTCAAAGAAAATAAGTCTTCTTGAAGTGTCAAAGCATTTGCATTTAAAAATAAACAGTATTTTTTAAAACTTTATTATTCAGACTAAACCAACAGCTAAGAAGTTTCCTGAACATAACCAAACACTTTGAGGGACAGTGTAACAGGGGCAGGGGTCTGGGGACTATGGTTTCAGGGGACATCTAGCTCAACTGGCATAACAAAGTTTATTAAGAAAATGTTCTGCATCCCACTTTGGTGAGTGGCATCTGGGGTCTTAAAAGCTAACAAGCAGCCATCTAAGATGCATCGATTGGACCCAACACACCTGGAGCAAAGAAAAATGAAGAACACCAAAGACACAAGGGAAATATTAGCCCAAGAGACAAAAGGAGCTACATAAACCAGAAACTCCATCAGCCTGAGACTAGAAGAACTAGATGGTGCCCAGCTACCACCAATGACCACCTTGACAGGGAACACAACAGAGAGTCCCTGATGGAGCAGGAGAAAAGTAGGATGCAGAAGTCAAATTCTAGCAAAAAGACCAGACTTAATGGTCTAACTGAAACTGGAGGAACCACAGAAGACATGGTACCTGGACTCTCCGTTAACCCAGGACTAAAAGCACTCCTGAAGCCAACTCTTCAGACAAAGAATAGACTGGACTATAAGACATAAAAAGATACTTGTGAAGAGTGTGCTTCTTAGTTCAAGTAGATACATGAGACTAAATGGGCAGCTCCTGTCTGGAGGCGAGATGAGAAGGCAGAAGGGGATAGGAGCTGGTTGAATGGACACGGGAAATCCGGGGTGGAAAGGAAGAATGTGCGGTCACGTTACAGGGATGGCAAACTACAGTCAAATAACAATGTGTGTATAAATTTTTGTATGAGAAACTAACTTGAGCTATAAACTTTCACCAAAGCACACACAAAAAAACTTTATTATTTACATAATTAAAGCTAATAGTCTAAGCCTCTATCAGTCGAACAGTAACTACAATTATATTAATATAATCTAAACCACTTTTAATCAAGTAGAGTAAAGTACATTACAGTTCATTTCTTATTAGTACAATTATTCGGCAAATATTCTCAGTGTCTAGGATGAATATGGTTTTATATAAAATATCACTATAAATGAAAATAATCTTATTTATAATGTCATTAAAGCTACACTGAGCATTACCTTAACACTGTAAGAATGAGTGCTCCCAACAAGATAAAGGGCGAATTGGTTTATGGATTTTTTCCTCTTTTCAACTGCTATCGTGCCTTGGTTATAGAAACCATGTTTAAGACAAACTTGTTCCATAGGTTCTTTAACTGTGTACCTACGCCATGTAATTGAGTACCTGCTCTCATGAAATATGAATGCAACCACACTGGTTGCCCCTAAGGGTGGGATGGGGCAGGGGATTTTTTTTTTAACTAAACAAGCAAGAGGTGACCTTCTAGGGAAATTGGAAGGTCTATCACAACAGGGATTTAGGTTATAAAGCATTTACCAAAACTCAGAGAATGTGAACTTAGTATTTTTATATTTTATGATATATAAATCTGATCTGAAAAGAGGAAAAAAATAAACAAATAATGAATTCTAGTTAATGATATGCTGGTATGTACGCTGAAGTCTTTAGGGGGAAGTGTTCTTTTATCTGCAATTTACTTTGAAACGTACTAAAAAATAAGGCAGATTGGAAATGGAGAGATGGATAGATATGTGATAGTTTAACAAAAGTAAAATGTTAATGGTAGAATCTTGACTGTAGGTATACAGTTCTTCACTGTAAAATTCTTTCAACTTTCCCACATATTTGAAAATTTTCCTAATAATGTTGGGAAAAGAAAAAAAAGAAAAAAAAAAAAAGAATGCAACCTGGCTAAACACTGGAGTACTACAAAAGTAAAAATAGTAATTAAAACATATTTTTAAAAATTTGCCCAAATCCAAAGATTCCTTGGAAGAATACTGACAAAAAGGGGGAAAACGCAGAACAGAATTTCAAATTATCATGCACTCTAGACCTTCTGGAGCCATGGAGAGTGGATGAACCCTTGAAACTACTGCCCTTTAATTATCTTTAAACCTTAAACCAAAAATAATCCCTGAAGTCATCTTAAAACTTAACAAGAGTTTAGCTTAACTAGTAAAAAAAGGTCTGCCTTCAGTATTATATTCTTTTAAGAATTATCTATATGGGATCAAACTGACAACAAATTGAAAGATTAGATAGGTGACTTAGGTGGCAGTGAGTTCATGTTAATGGAGGAGGAACAACTCAGAAAAGGAGGATGAGAATGGTTGCACAACTCAAAGAATGAAATGAATGTTCAACTGGTATGTTTTGCTGTGTATATTCACAACAACAAAATAAATAAAATTTAGGGGAAAAAAATTTACCCAAATCTGCTATGCAACACTGTCCATTCTTCTTAACCAGGATGTTTTTGCTCTTTAAATCTCGATGGGCAATGGCTGGTTTCCCTTGGGTCCCAAATATCTCTATGTGCAAATGTGCAAGACCACTAGCTATTGACAGCACTATTCGAAGACAGCTAACTGTATCCAGGGTAGTAAGCTGAAGATAGTCATACAACGATCCCATTTCGTGATAATGTGTAATTAACCACAACTGGGTACTGGAGTGTCTTGATGTCATGTCTGAAGCAATAAAACCTGGAGAGAGAGCAAGAACAAAATCAATATTCGTGTAAGAATTCCACATTGTAACTTTTACTATCTAGAAACAGTAATCTACACAGTAGACATCATTTATAACAAAAACACATTAACAGAGAGAAAGAATAACATTTATTCCTTAAAGGGGCACTGCTAATGAATATAAAAGTATCATATTCATTTCCATTGAAATTAATCATTTTAAAAACTATTTTAAATTGCATTAAGATTTAGGTAGAAATAATACCTTTGTGCTCACACATAGTGACACTGTGAAGCTCTTCTTCATGTAGATACCCTAAGCAAAGATCACTTATCAACCACGAAAAAGAACATAAACCTCAGAACCTGGAGACCTATATTCTAGTCCTGACTCTGACTATAATTTGCTATATAATATTGGAAAACTCATGTAAACTCTGGTCTATGTCTGCTCAGATATAAAATAAAGCAATAAAGTGGTGAGTCTACATTAAATGGCTAATTCATCAAGTAATAAAAAGAAATATTCAAATATAAACAAGCTCCTATGATGCTCTTACTCAAACAAACAAAAAAAGAATTGATAAGTCCAACACCCATTCTTGATAAAAACTCTCAGTAAAATAGGTATAGAAAGGAAATGCCTCACCATAATAAAAGGTGTCTATACAAAACCAACAGCCAACATCATTCTTAACTGAAAGACCCTGAAAACACTCCCTCTGAGAACATAAAAAAGACAAGAATGCCGTTTATTTAACATTGTGCTGAAGTCCTACCTAGAGCAATAACGCAAGAAAAATAAAGGCCATACAAATTAGTAAGGATGTACTAAAACTATCCCTATTTGTGAATGATATGATACTACACATAGAGAACCCAAAGAACTCCACAAGAAAACTACTGGAAGTAATAAAAAGATTCAGCAGAGCAGCAGGATACAAGATAAAATAACAAAAATCAGTTGGATTCCTATACCCCAATAAAGAAAACTACAAAAAGGAAATCAGGAAAGCAATACCATTTATAATAGCCCCTAAAAAAATAAAATACTTAGGAATAAATCTAACCAGGGACATAAAAGACATATAAAAAGAAACTACAAAACTACTGCCAAAAAACAAACAAGACCTACATGAATGGAAAAACATACCATGCTCACGGGTAGGTAGACTCAACATCGTAAAAATGTCAATTCTACCCAAAGCAATCTACAAATACAATTCAATCCTAATCCAAATGCCAACAACATTCTTTAATGAGATGGAAAAACTAATCATTAACTTTCCATGGAAAGGAAAGAGGCCCCAGATAAGTAAACAACTACTGATGAAAAAAAAGAATAAAGTAAGAGGACTCGCACTACCGGACCTCAGAACCTACTATATAGCTAAGGTAGTCAAAACAACCTGGTACTGGTACAATGACAGATACATTAACCAATGGAACAGAATTGAGAAACCAGATGTATATCCAGCGACCTACAGTAACCTGATCTTTGACAAAGGCCCAAAGTCCATTAAACGGGGAAAAGAGAGTCTTTTTAACAAATGGGACTGCCAAAACTAGATGTCCATCTGTAAAAAAATGAAGCAGGACCCATACCTCACATCATACACAAAAACTAATTAAAAATGCATCAAAGACCTAAATATAAAACCAAAAACTATAGAGATCATAGAAGAAAAAATAGAGTCAACGCTAAAGGCCCCAATACAAGGCATAAATAGATTATAAACCATAACAAACAATACACAAACACCAGAAGGTAAGCTAGATAACTGGGATCTTCTAAAAATTAAACACTTATGCTCATCAAAAGACTTCACCAAAAGAGTAAAAAGAGAACCTATACATTGGGAAAAAAATTTTGGCTATGACAAATCCAACAAAGGTCTAATCTCTAAATTCTGTAGGAAAATCCAACACCTCTACAACAAAAAGACAAATAATCCAAATAAAAAATGGCAAAGGATATGAACAGACACTTCAACAAAGAAGACATCCAGGTGGCTAACAGACACATGAGGAAATGCTGGAGATCACTAGACATTAGAGAAACACAAATCAAAACTACAATGAGATACCATCTGACCCCGACATTAGTGGCATGAATCAAAGAAACAGAAAATAACAAATGCCGGATAGGCTTCAGGGAGACTGGAACTCTTATGCACTGCTGGTGGGAAAGCAAAATAGTACAACCATTTGGGAAAACGATGTGGTGCTTCCTTAAAAAGCTAGAAACAGAAATACCATAGGATCCAGCAATCCCGCTCCTAGGAACATATTCTAGACAAGTAAGAGCTGTCACGCGAATAGACATATGCACACCCATATTCACTGCAGCATTATTCACAGAAGCAAAAAGATGGAAACAACCTAAGTGCCCATCAACAGATGAATGGATAAATACACTATGGTACATATACACAATGGAATACTACTCAACAATAAAGAACAATGATGAATTTGTGAAACATCTCACAACATGGATGAATCTGGAGGGCATTATGCTGAGTGAAATAAGTCAATCAAAAAAGGACAAATGCTGTATGAGACACTGTTATAAAAACTCATGAAAAGGTTTACACACAGAAATAAACAATCTTTGACGGTTACTAGGGAAGGGAGGTACGGGGAGGGAAAAACACTAACTAGACAATAGGTAAGTGGTAACTGTGGTGAAGGGTAAGACAGTACACAATACTCGGGAAGCCAGCACAACTTGACCAAGGCAAGGTCATGGAACCTTCATAGACACATCCAGACTTCCCAAGGGACAGAATTACTTGGCTAAGGGCTGAGGACCATGGTCTCGGAGGACATCTAGCTCAACTGGCATAACATAGTTTATAAAGAAAATGTTCTACATCCTACTTTGGTAAGTAGTATCTGGGGTCTTAAAAGCTTGTGAGCAGCCATCTAAGATACTCCACTGGTCCCACCACATATGGAGCAAGGGACATAAGAAAAAGATTAGTCCAAAGGACTAATGGACCACAACTACCACAGCTTCCACCAGACTGAGTCCAGCACAACTAGATGGTACCTGGCTACCACCAGCAACTGCTCTGACAAGGATCACAATACAGCGTCATGGACAGAGCTGGAGAAAAATGTAGAACAAAATTCTAACTCACAAAATAGACCAGACTTACTGGTCTGGCAGAGACTGGAGAAACCCTGAGAGCATGGCCCCCGGACACCCCTTTAACTCAGTACTGAAGTCACTGCTGAGGTTCACCCTTCAGCCAAAGATTAGATGGGCCCATAAAACAAAACGAGACTAAATGGGCACACCAGCCCAGGGTCAAGGATGAGAAAGCAGGAGGGGACAAGAAAGCTGGTAACGGGGAACCCAAGGTCAAGAAGGCAAGAGTGTTCACATGCCGTTGGGTTGGCAACCAAGATCACAAAACAATATGTGTATTAATTTTTTAATGAGAAACTAATTTGCTCTGTAAAACTTCATCTAAAGTACAATAAAAAATAAACAAAAGAAAAGAATATTATGCCTCACCAAAAGAAAAAAAAAAAAGACAGTGGTGTTTGCTGGCTAGAAAACACAGATATAAAAACAGTGAAATTACAATGTTGTAAGATGTTAATCGGAGAAATAATGTACAGAGGGAGGAGGTATGAGGGAACCCTGCAGTTTCTGCATATTTTTCTGTAAACCTGAAACTGCTAAAAAATAGTCTATGTTTAAAAATTACAATGTAATGTGAAAAATACTGTAATAGTGCTATCTGCAAAGGGCAACATGAGCCCAAGAGTAGGAAATTATAATAATTCAAACAACCATAGTGTCTATCAGAAAGTAACAAATGAATTGGTCTTGAAGAGAAGTAAGATATTGACAAGAGTAGATAAAGAGATAGGAAGATATTTTTCTAGAAACTCTGAAGGAGATTTTTGGGAACACAAAGAACTGTAGAAGTCAGTGGCAGTGTCTACTGTAGCAAATAAATTGTCATGTGTATGCTTGCTTTTTCTGCTACACAGGTGTCTCTCTAGAGTTATTCTTATGTATGTGAGACATGATTACGGACAGTGAAGCTTGGGACTTATAAATAGAACAGAAAATTAAAAAGAGAGAAAGAGAGATGGCTTGAGGAAGAATTAAATCACCTGTGAAGGTATCAGATAAAAAGAAGACACATAAAAATGCCTTATAGTTGCATAGTACTTTAGATAAAATTTGTAAGTCACTTTCACATATATTTTCTCATGAGATTTTTCTCAACAGACCAGTAAGATGAGTATCACTATATTCATTTTGCAGATTAGAATGTTGCAACTGAAAGATGTTATATGACTTGCCAAAAATTACACACAGCCATTAACTTGCTAACAAATCCAAGTTGAGTGCTAGTCATTCTGGTTACCACACCTTGCATAGGAAGGCTCAGGAGCAGAGAAAGGTCCCCTACTTGATCATCATCAACAACTATAACAACGGCAGCAGCCAATATTTATTGAGTACTATGTGCCAGGCATTTTACATGTATTAACTAATTTAATTTTCCAAAACCAGAAGGAAGTAGGTATAGTATACTATTGACAGATGAAGTCAGTGATGGCCTCAGGCACTCTGGCTCCAGAATCCATCCCCACTATACCATACTGCCCCCAAGACAAGTTTACTTCTACTTAGAGGACAATTTAACATTTTTACCTACTGGACATCAGCAAAATGAACTAAACAACACTTCAGTGCCTTGCCACCTGCCTCTTAATCCCTCTGAGACAGATCAATGGCCAGCCACAATTTGTCTCCCCCTCCTTCCTGCTCAACAGTCCCTCCTTGTCTCCCCATAGCTGTTTTTCTTGGAGTCTTTACATTGTATCCATCAAAAATGTGCATTCTGATATTAGTTATTCTTATTAAAGAAAATGTTCTTTATGATTTTAAAACCAAATGGCATTAACCTTTAATGTCTTGGTCAAAAATAAATATCCCTAACTATAAAGCACCACTGAAAACAAACTTAATTACTGTTATGTTCTGTGTGGCCTCTATTGATTTCTCCCCACAAGGGTGAGCAGCCTCTGGTTTAATAAATAAATAATAAACAAAGAAATTTTTACTCTCTCACCTTTCCTAATTCCCCTAGGTCTTAAAGAAGGATGTATATGTTTTGTTAATTATGCTTTAGACCTTCAGGAAAAATGACTTAAATAACCAGGATTTTTTTTTTTTTTAACTGTTTAAATGTGAATTATATAACTTCTCGGCTTCAAAATTCGTGAGCACTTTGATGGGATATTTGTGTTTGAGTCAAAGCGCTGCACTGTTGGTGGAGGTTAAAAGTTGAACAGGTGCCTGTAAGTTGGTACTGCGGCAAAAGAATTGGGTGTGTTCATTAAAAAGGGAGAAAATAATTAGGGAAGAGGCCTCTTATTTCACTGCCAAAACCATCCTCCCAGACTCCTCAAGATCCAAAATAAATAGCAGAGTCTTAAGTGAGGTGGGCGGAGCCCCTTGTGGGTCCCTCACTGGTGACTCTCCCTGGGCAGCTTTAGCAGGTGATAGGTGAGGCTACCACGAAGTAGTTAAGAGTGCTGGATCCTGTATATTTTCAATAACAACAAAAATAAAATATTTAAATACATGATCTCATTTATTAACTGATACACTATTGACTTGTTACAGCAGATTAATAATTAACTATATACCTGGGTTTATCTTCCTTAATTAAGTAGAGTTTAATTTTTTGACAAAATGATTGTATTTAGCTTTCTGGTGTTTTACTTAGGATTTTTATAATTTTATAATTAAAATTGTGTTAAGGGTTTAAAAAAAAAAAAAATGTGTTGAATCCTGGAGCCAGACAACCTCACCTGACCATCCCCAAGCTGGGGGATCTTGGACAAATCACTTAAAATCTCCTATGCTCAGTTTCATGATTTGTAAAATGACAGTAACACCAATATACATCAAAAAGGGTTACTATGAAAATAGAATTATTACATTGTTGTTAGGGGCTGACTCATAGCAACCCTATGTACAACAGAAGGAAACACTATCCGGTCCTGTGTCATCCTCACAATCATTGCTGTTTGAGCCCAGTGCTGCAGCCACTGGGTCAATCCATCTCCGATATGGTCTTCCTCTTTTTCATCACCCGCTACCTTAGCAAACATGTCTTTCTACAGGGACTAGTCACTCCCGATAACATGTCCAAAGTGTGTGAGACCAAGTATTGCCATCCTTGCTTCCAAGAAGCACTATGGCTGTACTTCTTTCAAGACAGATTTGTTCCTTCTTCTAGCAGTCCATAGTATATCCAATATCCTCCGCCAATACTATAATTCAAATGCATTAATTCTTCTTTGGTCTTCTTTATTCATTGTCCAGCTTTTACATGCATATGAGGCAACTGAAAATATCCTGGCTTGGGTCAGGCACACCTTAGTCCTCAAAGTGACATCTTTGCTTTTCAATACTTTAAAGTGATCCTGCTTTCAGCCAGGATCCATCTGACATCAGCAACAATATCCCTCATTCCACGTCCTCTTCTGAATCCAACTTCAATTTGTGGCAGCTCCCTATCGACATACTGCTGCAAAATGCTTTTCAATGATCTTCAGCAAAATTTTTACTTGCTAGTGATATTAATGATACAGTTTGATAAGTTTCTCATTCTGCTGCATCATCTTTCTTTGGAATGGGCATATATATAAATCTCTTCCAGTCTCAGTTGGCCGGACAACACTCTTCCAAATTTCTTGGCATAGACAAGTGAACACCTCCAGCACTGCATTCATTTGCTGAAACATCTCAATTGGTATTCCATCAATGCCTGGAGCCTTGTTTTTCCACAAATGCCTTCAGTACAGCTTGGAATTCTTCTTTCAGTACCATCGGTTCCTGATCATATGCTACCACCTGAAATGGCTGAACATCAGTCAATTCTTTTTGGTACACTGACTCTGTGTATTCCTTCCATCTTCTTTTGATGCTTCCTGCGTTGTTCATTATTTTGCCCATAGAATCCTTCAAAACTACAACTTGAGGCTTGAATTTTTTCTTCAGTTCTTTCAGCTTGAGAAATGCCAAGTGTGTTCTTCCCTTTTTGTTTTCTAACTCTAGGTCTTTGCACATTTCATTGTAATACTTTACTTTGTCTTCTCAAGCCACTCTTTGAAATCTTCTGTTCAGCTCTTGTACTTCATCATTTCTTCCATTCACTTTAGCTACTCTACCTTCAAAAGTAAGTTTCAGAGTATTTCTGACATCCATTTTGGTCTTTTCTTTCTTTCCTATCTTTTTAATGACCTTTTGCTTTCTTCAGGTATAATATCCTTGATGTCATCCCACAACTCGTCTGATCTTGGGTCATTCGTGTTCAATGTGTCAAATCCATTCTTGAAATGGCCTCTAAATTCAGATGGGATATATTCAAGGTTGTATTTTGGCTCTAGTGGGCTTGCTCTAATTTTCTTTAGCTTCAGCTTGAACTTGCATATGAGCAATTGATTGCCTGTTCCACAATCAGCCCCTGGCCTTGTTCTGACTGATGATACTGAGCTTTTCCATCGTTTCTTTCCACAGATGTAGTTGATTTGGTTCGTGTGTATTCCATCCAGTGAGGACCACGTGTATAGTTGCCGTTCATGTTGTTGAAAAAAGGTTATTTGCAATGAAGAAGTCGTTGGTCTTACAAAATTCTACCCTGTAATCTCTGGTGTCATTCCTATCACCAAGGATATATTTTCCAACCACCAATCCTACTTCGTTTCCAACTGTCACATTCCAATCATCAGTAATTAGCAACGCATCTTGATTGCACGCTTGATCAATTTCAGACTGCAGAAATTGGTAAAAATCTTCAATTTCCTCATCTTAGCATTAGTGGTTGTGCGCAAATTTGAATAATGGTCAAAACATTTGGGCTTCCTTGTAGGTGTTTGGATGTTATCCTATCACTGACAGCACTGTACTTCAGGATAGCTCTTGAAATGTTCTTTTTGACAATGAACACTATGCTGTTCCGCTTCAATTTGCCATTTCTAGCTTAGTCGACCATGTGACTGTCTGAATCAAAATGGCCAATACCAGTTCACTGCAGCTTACTAATGCCTAGGATATTGATCTTTATGTGTTCCATTTCATTTTTGACAACTTCCAATTTTCCGAGATTCATACTTCGTAAATTCCATGTTCCAGTTAATAATTGATATTTGCAGCTGTTTCTTCTCATTTTGAGTCGTGCCACATCAGCAAATAAAGGTCCCAAAAGCTTTTACTCCATCCACATCACTAAGGTCAACTCTGCTTTGAGGAGGCAGCTCTTCCCCAGTCGTATTTTGAGTACCTTCCAGCCTGAGTGTCTCACCTTCCAGCACTTTATCAGACAATGTTCTGCTGCTATTCATAAGGTCTTCATTGGCCAATTTTTTTGGAAGTAGACCAAGAGGTCCTTCTTCCTAGTTTGTCTTAGTGTGGAAGCTCTGCTGAAACCTGTCCACCATGGGTGACTCTGCTGGTATTTGAAATACCGGTGGCATAGCCTCCAGCATCACAGCAACACACAAGCCACCACAGTAAGGCAAACTGACAGACACCCGGTGGTTATAAAGTGCTTAATAAGATGCCTAACACATAGTAAGCATTCCAAAATAGTTGATCATTATTATATTTTAAGAACCCAGGGCTCAATTAAGGCCACAACTACCTCGTACTTTCATATCTTTGTTGACAATTTTCTTTACTTACAATTGGTCTCAAGAAATTCTAACTGATTAAACAGTGAGACAATGCCTTTTGAAAGTATAATATAAAGCTCTGGAATGGAATTATCTTATTAATTCAACCACCTCGGTTTTAGTGATGAGGAAAAAAATTCTCAGGAAGGCGCAACTTTGGCCCAACATCATACTGAGAGTCTAATGCTGCTGAGAATCGAAACCACTTTTCAAAACTACCAGTCCACTGTTATTGCCACCATATAACACAGCCACCCGTCACTCACTTATTTGTTGGCTTCTATACCAGACAACAAAATCTGCTGCTGTCAACTCCAACTCATAGCGACCCTACAGGACAAAGTAGAAATGCCTCATAGTTTCCAAGGCTGTAATCTTTACATAAACCTGGTGCCACATTTTTATCCCAAGCAGCAGCTGGTGGGTTCGAACCACCGTCCTTCAACTTAGCAGCCAAACTCTTAATCACTGTGCCACCACAGCGCCTTATACCAGATATAGCAGAAAGAAAAGCTGAAATACAAACTGCTGCTATTGTGTGCCACTGAGTCCATTCCAACTCATAGCAACCCTGTATGATAGAGTAGAACTGCCTCATAGGATTTCCTAAGCTGAAACCTTCATGGGAGCATACTGCCAGGTATTTTCTCCCACGGAGCCACTGGTGGGTTCAAACTACTGACCTTTTGGTAGCAGCTACACACTTAGCCACTGTGCCACTAGAGCTCCCTGAAATTCAAACTAGTCCATTTGAAAAATACTGTTTTACAGGTTTAACTAGAAGGATCGACAATGAGGGTCCAGAGTTTAATACACATACACACACACACACAATTTAATTATATATTTTAGAATAAGGAAGACCAAAGAAGAACTGATGCCTTTAAATTGTGGTGATGGAGAAGAATATTGACTATACCATGGACTGCCAAAAGAATGAACAAATCTGTCTTGGAAGAAGTACAGAATTCTCCTTAGACGTAAGGATGGCAAGACTACGTCTCATACACTTTGTACAAGTGGTCAGGAGGGATCAGTCTCTGGAGAATGACATTATGCTTGCTAAAGTAACAGTCAGCAAAAAATAGGAAGACCCTCAATGAGATGCACTGACACAGTGGCTGCAACAATAGGCTTAAGCATAACAACTATTGTGAGGATGGTGCAGGACTGGGCAGTGTCTCTTTCTGTTGTACATAGGGTCGCTAAGAGTCGGAATCAACTCAATGGCACCTAACAACAACGTTTTAGAAGGTTATAGATAGCAGTAATCATGAGCATGGGAAAATCATGATCTGATATCAAATACAATTTGCTCTTTTGATAGCAAGGAAAGAAAATGATCACAGAAAACCATAAAGTCTCTACATTCAGAAAACTGGTAAAAGAGAAAAATCTTAAAAAACATTGCGCATCTCTACCATCTTTCTCAACTAAAAAGACTACAGAATAAGATCAATCTACATGGCTGTGATCATAATGAGGGTAGAAAGATCTCATGAATTTAGAATTCCCATAAATCATTTGGTAATACAAAATGGACAATGTTCTGACCTATGTGACCACAAAAAGACAGCCAAACTTGGCTTTCATGAATCTTGTTGAAAAGGTAACTTTCAAGTTTCCCATGTGACTGAATACTGAGCACCTGGTTTGTGCAAGGTACTATGCTCAGCACTAGAGTGAATGCGAATACAAGGGAAATAATTCTCATCTTCAGTGTACAATGGAGTAGCATCAGAGGTCATTTAATTCACGTGCATGGTGATGTCTAGGGGACTTCTGTGGCATTCCCAAGAAATAGCAAATATTGGAAATAGCTACACATGAAATATTATACATGAAGGTTAAGAGACTCTTTAAAAGTCACTACTAAGCAGGCTGCGAGATCGAGTGTGAGAGGGGATGAGTGAATATACCTTTCCTTGGTGAGTCTTAGACCCCACATGTCTCTCAGAGTATGTGCATCTGCCCTGTTAAGAGTAATCCTTCTGTTTAAAGATAAGTAGTTCTTATAATCATGGCTTCCAACACAACTGTCACGGATTGAACTGAGTCTCCAAAAATATATGTCAACTTGGCTAAGCCATGATTCCCAGCATTGTGTAATTATCCTCCATTTTATGTGTTGCAACTCCTAAACCTCTATGTGTTAATGAGGTAGGATTAGTGCTACATGTATCTTAAGTCACCCACTTACTCAAGACACCGCCTTACTTGAGTCAAGTCACACCCTTGCTTGAGTCACACCTTCCATCTTACAAGAGATAAAAGGAGAGAGAAGCAAGCAGAAAGGAGAGGGACCTCACTACCACCAAAAAAGAACAGCCAGGAGTGGAGTGCATCCTTTGCACCTGGGGTCCCTGTGCTGAGAACCTCCTAGACCCAAGGGAAGACTGAACATGTAGATCGCCAAGGAACACTAGACCCACAGATGTTGAAAGGAGACAAGGACATTCCCCCAGAACGAACAGAGATAGAAAGCCTTTCCCTAGAGCGGGTGCCCTGAATTCAGATTTCTAGCCTCCTAAACTGTGGGAGAATAAATTTATGTTTGTTAAAGCCATCCACTTGTGGTATTTCTGTTATAGCAGCACTAGATAACTAAGACAAAAACTAACTCTTAATCTGTTGCTCAACCTCAATCTGCTTCAGCATCAGAGGAAAAACTGGGCCAGCCTGTACTTTCTAGAAATCAACATGCCTACCTCAAAAGTTATGGCTTTGTGAGGGACATTCAAGGGTAATTTTGGCTGTAGATAAATTTTCATTTCTTGCCCTGACTCTAGAATTTAATTATCACCATCACTACTATATGACCATCTGGCAGATTACAGCTACACAATTGTGGTTAGACTGCCGTGTGGTTCTCAGCTCCATTATTTAACCTGTTGGGTAATTTAACCTCTCTGTGCCTTAATTATCTCATCAGTTAAAAAGAAGAGTAGCTACTCTCCCATGGTTGTGATGATGATTAAATGAGAAAATGCACATAAAGCACTTAAACAGTACTTCATTCTTCTAGCAGTCCATGGTATATTCAATATTCTTCGCCAATACCACAATTTAAAGGCATCAATAATTCTTTGGTCTTTCTTATTTACTGTCCAGCTTTTGCATGCATATGTGGCAACTAAAAATACCATGGCTTGGGTCAAGTGCACCATAGTCCTCGAAGTGACATCTTAGATTTTTAACACTTTAAAGAGGTGTCTTGTAGCAGATTTGCCCAATGCAATACAATGTTTGATTTCCTGACTGCTGCTTCCATGGGCACTGATTGTGGATCTAAGTAAAATGAAATCCTTGACAACTTCAACAGTTTCTACGTTTATCATGATGTTGCTTATTGGTTTACTTGTGAGGATTTTTGTTTTCTTTATGTTGAGGTATAATCCATACTGAAGGCTGTAGTCTTTGATCTTCATCAGTAAGTGCTTCGAGTCCTCTTCACTTTCACCAAGTAAGGTTGTGTATTCTACATACTGCAGGTTGTGAATAAATTTTCCTCTAATCCTGATGCTGCATTTTTCTTCATATAATCCGGCTTCTCAGATTATTTGCTCAGCATACAGATTAAATAATTATGGTGAAGGGATATAACCCTGACGCACACCCTTCCTGATTTTAAACCATGCGACACTTTCTTGTTCTGTTTGAACAACTGCCTCTTGGTCTACGTACAGGTTCTGCATGGCACAATTACATATCCTGGAATCCCCATTCCTTGCAATGTTATCCATGATTTGTTATAATCCACACAGTTGAGTGCCTTTGCATGATCAATAAAACACAGGTAAACATAGACACCTAAATGTTCGTGGCATTCCCAAGAAATGGCAAATATTAGAAGTAGCTACATGCAGGAGTATTTGTAGATGAAGCTTACGAGACTCTCTGGAGGCAATTAATAGGGAGCCTTGAATGCCAAGCCAAAAATTTACAAATGTTGTTAGCAATGTGGGTGTCATCAAAGACACCATGAGTAGAGGAATTACTGCTCCCTGCAGAAGACAATTCAGCGTGGAGAAATAGATTGGGAAGGGGAAGCCGACAGCAACAACACAAATGGGGAGGATTAGGTGATGACTAGGGCTTATGGGGCAAGGGAAAGGGAGAAATCAACCACAAAAATTAAGATAATTCTGAGATGAAACATACTCCCATACTGTTGAATCAAAACTCTGGGCAAGGTCAAAACCATTACTTGCAATCAACTTAACTCAGATTTAAACACTAAACCGGCAGTCCCAGGATGTAAATAAATTCTAGCAATGGCCTTCCTATAAGCCAAACCTAATCAAACAGCCATAAAATGCCAAAAACAAAAAAACATTCTATACAGAGTTAAATTCTTCATAAACTTTATATCTGCTTTCAAAGAAGCACTCCAGGCAGCATTCATTAACCTTTTATTAATGTCACCACATTTATTCTCACCCTTTATACCAAAAGGTTGGCAATTTCAGTCCACCCAGAGGCACCTCAGAAGAAAGGCCTGGTGATCTGCTTCTGAAAAATCAGCCATTAAATACCCTATGGAGCACAGATCTATTCTGACACACATGGGGTTGCCATGAGTCAAAATCAACTCTATGGCAACAGTTTTTGCTGTTGTTGTTCTTAATACCACCATGGCAGTATTTCAATAGGCATTCCACATACTTCACAAATGTTTCTAAGCTTTAGTTTCCAAATTAAAATTTATGCTGCATCCCTCTGTAAATCTGAGCTTTAAAACGATGCCTAGTTTGAAGGAATGTGCATTTAATTATGATGTCCCTGGGGGCTGTGAATCTCTAGGAAACAGTCCAAAGATCTTTCTTAGTTTGATTCAATAAGTATTCAAAAACAGTGAGCACAACAACTAGCCGACGAGGCCGTGAAGTGAACAACATGGGGCAAATTTCTGTTGTTTAAATAACGACCTGCAGATGTAGGAAGAAGAATTAGCAATAACCATTTCCTTTTCATCATCCAGAGAATGATTAACTTATTTGCAGATTCAAGCAAGAAACTAGTGTTAAAAGAAAAACAGTATATGTAAATGCTGGAGATCCCTAAATCGATTTTCAGAAGAGACTCTCAAATTCACAAGCACCTGAAAAGACAGGCAATTATTTCTGTCTAGATACAATAAATAAGGGGATTATCCTTCTACTTACCTAAAATATTTTCATGCCTCAGCATCACAGTATTGTACAATTCTGTTTCCCTGAACCACGACTTCTCATCCCGGGATGAGAAGATTTTCACGGCGACATTCTCCCCTTGCCAGCTGCCCCTCCATACCTCTCCATACCTGCCTTTCCCTGGGGAAAGCAAAAGAGAGGTGACATTGGACATTAGGCACAGAAGAGGCCAAAAAACAAAAACTAAACCTGTTGCCCTTGAGTTGATTCTGACTCATAGTGATCCTACAGGACAGAGTAGAACTGCCCCATAGGGTTTCCAAGGAGCAGCTGGTGGGTTCGAACTGCAGACCTTTTGGTTAGCTGCCGAGCTCTTTAACCACTGCACCACGAGACGGCCAGCCCTAATTATTTGTTCAAACTAAGCCAATAAACTTAGTACTTCCAACTCCTAATCCCTCCCTCATTGTTTACTCCAAGAAACACAGTTTTGGAATACAAATACTTGCCTGTAAAGACAGAAAAACAAGGTGGAACTTACCCTTCCCACCACCTCATCATGACAACAAATTAAAAGCCTTCTGTATCTGTATTGTCCAATTAGCTACTAACTATTGTTTACATTTAAAATCCTATATTAAAAGGTATAAAATACTATGGTTTTAAAAAGCACATAGAAGTTAGAAAAACTTAAAAAATAGTACACTGAGTCAGATTTCATGTTGTGCTAAAGTTAAAAAAAAGTATATATGGCGAACTTAAAATAGCTTACTTGATTCCTTCCCTTCATAGAGGAACAACACAGGCATTTTCTAAGAGTCCAAATTTGTGAATTTACACATGCATTTTTATTTTTCACTAAGGATACTAGGGAGTTTGAGATGTGTGTTCTGAAGGATAAAAAACACCAAGAACGACACTGCTGTGTAGGAGGAGATCGACAAACAGCCCCGGCCATCCCTAAAGGATTTGTTGGCAGAGGATCTATTTCAAAAGAGGATTTGCAAAGTCTTAAACACATAATCCCAGAACAGTACTGATTTCTGACATTGGTCATGGGTATTTGCTCGTTAGACAGCCCTGTGATACCACAAGTGGTCTACGCTGGAAAGGCCACTTGGAGAATACATTTTGGAAAACGTGGGGACTCTAGTCGTGATCCAATCAGTTTGGGGCACACCCCCCTCCTGCAGCAGCAACACACTTGACAGCTTTGTCAACTCCAGGCTCCCTCTTCCATTCTTCTCTTTAATTATAGGTAGGGGTGACTGGGGAGGTTGGGCGGAGGAGGCAATTACCACGAGACTATGGGGATCAACACAGGGTATAATCAAGGGTAAAGACATCCGAGGCACCTAGATAACAATGCAGCAGAAGATACAACTCACAGGGCAGTGGGGCTCTCTACAAGGCTGCTGGGAAGCACGGCTTGTAATAAGCAGCTGCAGCACCACCTGCACATACAGAAAACAGCTCTTGGCTGACAAACTAAGCCACTAAGAACCCAAACACGGAAAGAGAAGGCATGTCTGTCCAGGTGACACACCTGAAACATAATCCAAAGTGCTAATTCTAGATTCCCTTACAATAAACAATGTCACCATGAAATATCAATGGTCAATCCAAAATGATGTTAAATGTGGCCAAGAAGTGCTCACTGTAGGCCTCTGTCAGGTCAAAAACTAATTAGCACAAAACTAATTTTAATAAAGTCATAGCAATTGCCTAGTATTTGTAGCTCAAGCTCAGGGCTAGTGCTAAGATACTACAAAATCAGCTGCTAGAAAATGGTACAGTCATCTCTCCCTGGCTTTGGCCCCATTATCTATGTTTATTTTCTCTTTGCTTTTCTCACTACGAAGGGGAGAAAATTATTCTGGAGAATTGTGAACATTACTATAAAGTCGTCTCAAACTCTCCTTTTTTTTTTTTTTTTTTTTAAAGAAAGCAGGAGGTGGACAGCAGAGTAGATAAGTTAAAATAGAAATCTGCTTCCATGGTTTTCAATTTTTTTTAAGTTGTCAAGTGCTTTTTATCAAATGCAACCTTATGCAGATGCCCCTAAAACAGAAGCAGAGCTGCCCAAAAGCCCTGGCCATGGGGTCCCACAAAGGGTACCCTTCAAGCACCTGAAATTTGGAGTTTCACTGATCACCATCTGGAAATGACTGATCTGGTACAACTTCCAAGTTTCTGAACCAAAAATGGTATCATATCATACTCTCCATGCGGTTCATCCCGTGTATTTATATTCAAGGCTGTACCACATGAACACTAACTACAAGCTGCTGAAAAAGCATTGCTTTTGTTAGTCTTTAGTGCTAAACCAACAAAATGCTATAATTGAATTTACACCATTTTCAAAAAATGCTTAGCACTATCTATACAACGGGGCCGTGGTGGCGCAGTGGTTAACAGCTCGGTTGCTAATCAAAAGGTCAGCAGTTTGAATCTACCAGCCACTCCTTGGAAACCCTACGGGGCAGTTCTACCCTACAGGTCTGCTATGAGTCAGAATCAACTCAATGGCAATGAGTTTGGTTTGTTTGGTTTTTTTTTTTTGTATCTATACAACCAGAAACAGCATATATTATTTTAATGCTGCAATATTATTTTGCCCTTTGGACTCTGGAGCCTGTCTCTGAGGACAGATCTTGATATACCATGTTGCTCTGTGAATGGGGAGTGGCCACAAGGCAGAAGGGCAAAGGGTAAGAGGACAAGTAAACTATCAACAGGATGCTTGTTGGCAAAAGAGAATAACCCTGGTGGTAATCACAACTTGTTCTTTCTCTAAGTCACAGCTTGTTGTGGAGGATAAGTGGGAAGTAGGGCGACTGTCACAGTGGCTTCAGACCTACGGAAAAGGCAACAAAAGGCTGCCTGCGGATTAGATGCTGCTCTTTCTACCTCTTCCCACTCCCCTTTCTACTACTGTCTTGGGGGTCCTCCAGTTTCCACAAAAGCAGAAAGGCCAGAGGACAGCAGCCAAGTGGTGAAGGGAGCTTATGATGGCCAGCCACCTCCCAGAATAGAAAGATGTGATGGCAGGCACTGCCAACCCCAATCCAAAGAAACCAGGAGAACTAGGAGTGTGGAGATGTTGCAAACCCAGAATTGCTACTGTGGCCATCCCTGTGTGCCATCTGAAGGTAAAATTAATGAAAACTGTAAACTGAATCCCAAATACTCACCACATAAAAGTAAAACTAATAAAAATCAAACTTTAAAAAAAGCATTTGGCTTGATCTTCCTAGAGGGCAATTGGCAATATATAAAACAAGCCATAATAAAATTTACAAATTCTGATCCAAGAACCCCAACTCCTAGGACTATATTCCAAGAAAATAATTCAAAAAACAAAAAAGCAATGTATGTAAAAATTGTATTAAAGTTAATCTAATACCTCATTGGGCTATTACACAATCTTAAAATGCTTGTGATGTCTACAAATACATGGAAATATGTGAGCTTAAAACTGGAAAAAAAGTTGTGTCCTCACCATGATCGCACCTACAAATAAGTATGTTCACATATGGGAAAAATATAAGAAGCCATAGAGAAATGTATACAGCTCTTATCTAAATAAAGGAGCTGTAAAGGTACCTTTCGTAAAAATTTGTTTAATTATTTTTAAAAGAAGTGGATAAGTGGGAGGGATTAGAGAATTGCAATAAACCAGTTTATTGTCCAAAAACCTACTTACCACCAATCATTCGATACTTATAGTCAGGCACAACCGTATCGATTCATTTTTCAAGCATTCCCATCATCCCTAAGGGTCTAATTGCAACCAAAAGCTTTTGCCTAGGCATTCTCTGTTCTAACTAGTGACACATTCCCTTGACAAGAGCTTCCACAAGTTCAGGTGCTCAAACGTGAATCATGGAGAACAGAGTAGTTACACCATATTGCTACCTCATCTCCTGTAGTTTAATAAGGAAACAAAAGACAACAAGAAGAAGCAGATCTTCCAAGTTCTATCCTATTCCTGGAACCATGACTAACATTGCATATAACCCCCAAAGAAAGGGAAAAAGAATTACCAACCGACACACTCCAACAGTGTAATCTGACGAGCCACAGTTCTTTGAACCAGAAAAGGAAGACCAGAGCCACTTCCTGATGTACACGAATGATCCAATAAATCCTGTGGTTTAAGACAAGGAGAAAAAGAAACTATTGAGAAATAGCTCCCAGTATAGAATATTAGCGTGCATGTCGTTGTAACTCACACAGAGGGCTGAGACCCTGGACACGTGGCCTGTTAGAAAGCACCATGGGAGGAGGAGTTGGTTGTATTTCTTCTCTAACATACAATAGGGTTTCCTGAGGAACAGTAGTCCTGCCTTGTACCCTGAGTTTCAGAATAAAACGTATAAAGAAAGAAGCTGAGCAGACAAAGTAGAGTATGCAAATTAGAAAGAAGCCTCAAGAAACAGAACTGAGCACAAGGGGAAACAGGAGAAAGAACAGCAAGTAGAGTAAAAAGAAGAGGAGAAAGCCTCTTCAACTCAAAGAGTATAATTTACCACACTCTGCTATACTCACTGAGTATCTCTCAAATGATCCACTTTCACTGAAACACCAAGTAAGGAATTTCAATTGTTGTCTGTACTGAAAAGATCCCAATGACCATGTGGTCATCAAACTGGTACATGCAAGCAAGGATGGACTACCTGGAAGGAGGTTACTTGTTAAGTGGGTGAGAAACAGAAGGGTCACAAAATGTAGACCTACATGTCATTTGTTGATGTGGATCATTCACAAATCAGAGAGAAAAAAATAAAATGTTCATTAAAAACATAATAATCATTGCAGAGCATGATAAATGTAATTAATGTCACTGAATTATACATGTAAAAGTGGTTGAAATGGCAAATGCTTTGTTATACATATTTTACCACAATAAAACAAAACCAGTACAGCAAACCGATTTCTACAAATGGAACATGTTGTCAAAAAAAAATCCCCAGTTAGTTGGCTCATACATTTTTCCTTCTTCCTCTCATTGCAAGCCAAGAAGCAGATGTCTTTTTGTATCAAGAATGGATTATCTATAATAAACAGTATGTGCGCACGCTGATGGTGGTATGGTTGCAATAATGTGAGGTAGTATTCCCCCAAAATGCATCTCTTCCCCAACATTTTAGCTGGTCTGTTAAGCAATATATTGATTTGTTTGAATTTCATCTTCTTTCACTTCTTCTGAATACCACTATGAAGTACTAATGATCGGCAAAAATACTAAAAGCTGAACAGGCAAAGAAGTTTAGAATCCTTAAAAAGCACAAAATGGGTAATCAACAAGAAAGTGGGTATCATTGAAGAAATAGAGTTTCACACCTCCCCCAACCATTTTCTTTTTGTTGTTCCTTTTTCTCTTTTTTTTTTGGAGGAGAATAATTCTGAAAACTATTTTTTCATAATGTATAATCCTGGTTCTAAACCCAGTTCACAGACTTAAAAGAGGGGAAGGGTCAACAGAAAACTGACAAAGATATACTTGAAATCCCAGATTGTTAGGCTTTTTTTCAATGTAGAGGAGCTGTTTATCGAGGGTATGCTATGCTGTTGCATCGTGCAAATGAGTATACTGCTTAAATATGCAAGTATGTAGACCAATAACGCTAACTTATTTTAAATAGTGTTTTTTATTGTGTTGTTGTATCGTGATATACTATCACCTTACGTTGTTGAGTTTAGAAGACTATTCTGGCATACACTTCCATTCCTCTTTCCAAACTCTAAAAGCTATTTAAACAGTCATTTACACTAGATGCTTCTATGATTGCTCTTAGAAATTAGTTATGTTAGTAGCTCTGAGTAACGGAGTTCTGACTAATCTATTTTAGAATCTTGCTTTGCTAAAGCTTTGTCAGAATTCATCCTCATATCTTCTTGCTACTAGCTCAATAAACTCATTTGATTTTCCTTAAACTTGAAGTAGAATTCTAAGTATAGTTTCAACAAAAAACTGTACGTCTCTCCTTTTTGACACGGAATGTCCTTACAATCGTCTTTTTCCAGTTTCGCGGTACTACAATTTAAATAGGTAAGTAAAAGAAAACTAACAAAGGTTCCTTCCTCCTTTTTCTTACCAAAAAGCACGCTTGACTGGTGGCTGAGTGATGGGAAGGCAACAGGATAGGGTAAATCCCAGCCTGTATCAGCCGCCACCAATGTTTTAACAACTGCCAAGAGTGGGTTCTGCAGTTATCCAGGTGCAGCACCTGAGCCACAAAGATGGCCACTGAGACAGAAATCTTCTCCAGCCCGAAGGAACTTGCAGGGTTCGTCTTTACACCTGATCAGACGTAACTGCAGAACTAACAGCCAGTCTTAAGTTTGTCTTCTAGGAGAACGAGACTTAATACAAGATGACTTTAGGTGATACACAGGCATGGCTTAAATAACATTGAATCACATCAGAAAGTTATGGTCTTGATTGTCTTTTCTTATTCATTGGATTGATTATACAGTAAGGAGACAGTCTTCTTGATTTGGTATGGGCATATCTTTAACACCTTTCGAACGCTCACTAATCCTTACCTTTTTCAGAGTAGGCATCAGATTCAGCATAGTAACTATTTAGAAAGTTACTTTTTTTATGTTTATGGTAAATCTCTATTTTAGATTAGTGATAATCTTCCCACTTAAAATTTGGTTTCTTTAAAATTAACACTTGACAATTTTTTAAAAAGTAACAACAGGAAAGACAGTCACTTTTTAATGTGATTTTTATCATTTAGAAATATGTAAAAGATGAATTTTAAAATGTAAAATTCAATGGTTTCTAGCCTTGTGCTGCCAATATGGTAGCCATAAGCCAACTGAGTTAGTGAAATGTGGCTAGTCTGAATTGAAATATACTGTAAGTGTAAAATGTTGTTGTTGTTTTTAGTTGTTGTCAAGTCGACTGCGACTCATGGCAACCCCATGTGTGCAGAGTAGAACTGCTCCATAGGGTTTTCAAGGCTGTGACTTTTTGGAAGCAGATCACCAGGCCTTACTTCCGAGGTGCCTCTGACTGGGTATGAACTGCCAACCTTTGGTTAGCAGTCCAGCACCTCACCATTTGCACTACTCAGACTCTCGTATAAAGTGTAAAATATGTATCAGATTTCAAAGATTTAGTTAAAAAATGAGAATATAAAATATCTCATTAATAACTGTTACTGAGCATAGGCTGAAATGATCATTGGAGATACTGGGTTAAATAAAATTTATTTTTAAAATTAACTTTATGTGGTTCGTTTTACTTTTTTTAATGTGGCTGCTAGAAAATTTTAAATTACATGTGGCTCACGTATTTCTATTGGACAGCACTGGTCTAACCAGTTGACTGCCCCCCACAAGGGGGCAGCACAGGAGCATGAAAAATGTGGTAGCTGCTTTTTTAGGATGTCAAGTTTTAAAAGTCTTAAATTCCAGGGTGTTGAAATAATCTAGAATGGCAGACTTGGTTTTTAATATTAAGCAAAAGATTTTTTTTTTTTTTTTTTTTTGCGGAGGGGGAGCAAGCACTGTTATTACAAAAAGAGTAACTGAGTACCATGAACTCCAAGCACCCCCAAAATTACAGGCAATCATTCTCTCTCCCTTTTCCCTTACTTTCAAAAGAAAATTAAGTACAAAGAATCTCCTAAAATAAATCCTATTACTTATTTAATGTAAATGACTGCCTGAAGTGGATGTTTTCATGTGGAGGAGATTAAACAAGTGCCAGCACGTGCTTAAGACATAAGTGACCAGTGGTATGTGTATGCACTGCCCTGTCACCAGTTACTGGTTAGGGTTTCACACCCAAAATAAGGGTCTTATGCCATCTTCCTTATGCTAAGGATTCTCTGTGGGGCCAGAAACTCACTGCTAAAGTGCTGTCTCCAACATTGGTGGTGATGAGACCTTCGATGGTGCCGTATTCCACATCTCTGGGATTGAGGCGTTCTTGGTTGCGCCTTTTAAATTTTCGGAGAGCGACTCCCAGGAGGCAAGCTAGAAGGCAGACTGCAAACACTACGGACAGAATAATGAGGCCAACTTCCAAGTGGAAATTCTGTGTTCCAGGGAAGGATTTCCCTGGAGATGAAGAGAAAGGGGTAATTGGCTATAAGACTCACAGTTTACTTAGTATTTAGCATAACCAACGTTCTGATAAGTACTAGCTTCTGATTTTGACCACATGGTCTTATACACCAATGACAAAATGTTGTAAACTGAAATGCTTCCTAATATCTGGCCAACGGCCCAGTCATTTTAACTATTATTCAATTAGACAAAACTACAGTTTGAAAAAAATTCACTGAGAACCAACTGCATTAATGCACATAAGTGAACGCGCTTTTAAAATATAAAGTACTATACAAATCTCTGGCATTACTCTTGTTAACCTGAATTTTATCTTTAAGGGTGTTTTATCATCAAGCCCCTAGAGTTAGATATTATGTTGTAATATCCCTATGAAAAAGTGCTGAGTTAAAACAGAAATACCCAATCTGCAGTCTCTCTTCAATATATCTTGTATGTCTATTGCTGAACTCACACTGATCTTTTTAGATCACGATTTCTGCCTAGGAACCATTTGTTCATCTTTCCATTTGCTCACTTATTCCAACATTCATTCAATGATTCACTCACTCACCTAATCATTCATTCACACTCTTGTTTAGACATTCTTACATCATCCATTCCAACATTCATGTGTTCACTCAAACACTCACATATCACTTAAGCAAACATTTTACAAAGGCGTTCTCCTTGCCTAGTGAGTTAAATCCAAATTTCTTAGCTGGACACAAGGTCCCAAAACAATAATCATCTCTGAATTTCAGACACCTTCACAATATTACATCACCACACCCTGTTCTTCCTCACATACGCCTTAAGCTCTTTTCCACTTTCCCAGTCCCTTTAGCAATCCAATCTCAAGCCCAACTTACTTTATATTTTTCTTTTAACTTCCCAAACCCAAATAATCAATGACTTGTCACACATAACACTCCATGGTACTTGTCATTTGTACGATAAAGTGTAAAACTAATTACATACAATATTCAATTATAAATATTGCTTGCCTCACTAATTAGATTAGAAATTCCTTAAATGAAGTAAACCTTCTATTAAAACCAAAAAACCTGTTGCCATCAAGTCGCTCATGACTCACTGCGGCCCCATGTGTTACACAGCAGAACTACTCTATAGGGTTTTCTTGGCTGTAATCTTTACGGAAGTAGTTTGCCATGCCTTTCTTCCATGGAGCCTCTACGTGGGTTCAAATTGCCAACCTTAAGTTAGCAGCCCATCACAAACTGCTTGTGCCATCCAGAGACTTTTCTTAAAACTCAGGGTCTAGCAAAGTGATGTACAGATTAGAAACTTCATACTGTTGAGTAGTTTATATGGAATATTCTCCACACTGTATTCAATACAGTAGTATATACTAATGAGCCCTAAATAGCTACCTCAAAGTCCCTACAAATTTTTGTAGGAATGTAGATATTTCTCCATGTCTATCCACTCTACTAATAACAATTTAACCCACAAAGTATCTAAGAGTGTAGTTTATTCCATCAAATATCCTTTTAGTTTTAACCACCTAAGTGTTAGATCTTTCTTTTAAAAACTTTAACATTCAACATCATATTATTCAAAAAAATTATCTGATTTGCTTACCAGAATTTAATGTATATGCCTTAAGATTAATACTATAACTTCTTTAAAACTGCTGTAATACGATCTTATCTTCACTATTTTGTTATTCTGCCGCCTCCTTTGTTCGCTGACATTTCTGGCAGTGGCTGCTCCTAGTAGCCTCTCCTATTTCACTTTCTGGTTTGTGTTTTTGTATTTTTGTTTTTTTTGTTTTTTTTCTTTTGTGAGTCCAAAACTAACTAATCATACCTATTAAAAATGTCCTATAACATTAGGAAAGGTCTCTAAGTGGTGCAAACAGTTTGCACTTGTCTACTAACCTAATGGTTGGTGGTTCAAACCTACCCAGTGGTACTGCACAAGAAAGACGTAGTGATCTGCTTCTATAAAGATTACAGCCAAGAAAACCCTGTGGAGCAGTTCTACTCTGTAACACATGGGGGTTACCATGAGTCAGAATCAACTCGGTGGCAATGGGTTTGGTTTGGTTTGGTTTGGGGTATACGTTAAGCGAGTCAATTTGGTGTAAAGTTTATGAAGACTATGGTACATTATTATTTGTAGGGACTTTGAGATAGCTAGTTAGGGATCATTTTACGAAGAGACAGTTTTAGAGAAGGACTGGTTTCTATAGTATATATGACTGTATTTGAATACAGTATGGAAAAGGTTCCACATAAACTACCTAAGATTCTTATGAAATATCATCTGGCTTCAAGTTTCAGTGAGAGGTTGCTGGGAACTCGTATGGGAGAAGAGGTGAGTTAGCCTTTCGTTTTCTCCTTCCTCATACAGAAGGAAAGGCATTCCACTAGGGCACCTGAGTCTCATGTTCCATTTTCCTTCCTACCCACTTGACATAGAGATCAGTATTTACTAAGTAGAGAAATTATGGCTGACATCACAGCTTTTTAACAGAAAGGGGTGTCGGGAACTGTTCACCTGTGTGTGGCTACTGAGAGATCACTGGTGAGCCAAGCCAGGTATGCCAAGTTGGACATCACCTTGCTCACTTTCTCAAAAATGACCATCCTCCTTTTTAGATGTCAAAGGGTCATGTCTTTCTCTTCCTCACCTAGAGCTACGTTCTTTGTCATCTGTTGACTTTTGTTCAAAGAGTAGGAGGAAAGCCTTGTGGCTACTTAAATATTTAACCCACAAAGAATCATGACAACACTAACAAAACCCCTTGATCTAGAAATAGAAAAGTCCATGGGAACCTTTCGTGGGCAGCTGGGCCGTGATGTTCCTGTTGCACCAGTCCCCTTGGCAGCACTCCACGGCCTGGCCAGGTGAGGGCGGGGTCTTACAGGTCATCTTCCCCTGCTCGTAGACCTGGAAGCAGCCTTTCTGGTAGACGTGGTACCCATCGTTTATGCTCAGCGAGGAGAAGCACTGCTGACCTTCACAGTGGTCCTCGTTCCCGCAGGAGAGGCCTTCACACACACACATATAAAGTTTGGGGTTTGCCTTGGGCTTCTCATCTGCAAAGGAGAGAGGCAAAAGAAAAGAAAAAAAAAATCACTCTTATGGATATCTCTACCATCAAGGAAATAATACAGTTTCTCTGCAACCTCCTCCCACACTAACCAAAGAGAAAGTCAAGTGAAGCATCACCATTTGACACGGTATCCACGTTCTGTGATCTTTTACCTCTCATGTGACCAGCCACTAAAAAAAGAGAGAAAAAAAATCACCTCTCAACAAATGAATCCATTTATATAAGCTGTGCATTCTTCGAGATCATACTAGGCCAAAGACTGGTTATCATCTGGGCAGAGGACTCTGAAACTGAACTTCATCAACCTTCAGCATGATGAGCTTTCATATCCCAATTCTTGCATCAAAATAAAATTTTTTACCAGCACTTAATGTCCATCAGCTTTATTTTATGCAAAACAAAGGCTCTGAAATATATGAACTATATGGCAGCTGTTAATACCAGTTCCTGCTAGCTCTGTAGAAATCTCCAGCAACTAATAAACAAGGAATACTGGCATTCCTGCCCTTATTTGGCAGCTTCAGAAACTTTTCAGTATATTAGTGTAAATGAGAGTTTACAAGGATGCACAGCGAAAACTTACAAATTCATATTATCACCACTGCCAGCTAGATGTCTAGACTACTTTTCCAATAGTAGTAACACTAAGATCTTTACGTTGACTATAATGGGAATTAAGAGTTGCTTAAAATTTTCACCTGGCAGAAAAAATTTTGGTACCAATTATTGCTTTCATGCAATAAAGGATGAGGGCACAAGACGACTAAGGGAATGACTGAACAGTAAGGTAGCAGGTGGGAACAAAGAAGGAGCACACACCTGGTGTGGTGGAAATAGAGGCAGAAGCATGTCATCAGTGGGATGCTCCTAATAGACCTTCTAATTGGCTCTTTTTGAAAATACTTATTTGCAGTTTCATATTTCAAATTACTCTCTTTTTTCCCCTCCCTTGTTAGAGTGATTAGTTGAGACCTGCTGGTCCCAAGTTTCTACTAGTGAGGAAGGAAGTAGAGACAGAATGTAAATAGCCAAGTCAAGAGGCCACTGATTAGTAAGCTGACGGCCATTTTCACCAAAACACTGTTCATATAAGGTAATTCCGCTGGCAGAGCCATCTCCAAAGGTGTGTGTCACTGACAGGCTGCCTTCTAATCCTTGGACCCTCTGTGGTGGGTCTGTGAGAGAACTGCTTCTTTCTTAAAATAACAGGTTGGGTGCTTTTATGAGAAGACCTGAAGGTAAGGTCTTTGAAAATGTCAAATTCATTTATACTTATTTGTGTGGGTGTGTGTAGAGATGTGGGTTACCTCAAAAAGAGAAAAGTGTTCTTAATCTTTCTTCCTCCTTCTTCAAAGAAGTGAAAAATAGTTCACTGCCCACTGTAATGTGGGTGCCTCATCCCACAGGATGAGTGCATGCAGACACACATACACAAGATTTCTATTTATAATTGACTCGCTAGTTCTTTTGAAAACCACAAGGGGCTCATCCAAGAGCAAAGACATGCCTGAAAGCAGAAAATCCAAAATAGCCTCTGACTGTGCTATGTATGTCACCAGTCTCACCCCTGAGAATCAAGAGCCCTCAGACATTTTTAATGAGTGAAAATTTTAATGAGCAAAGAGGTAGACTCTATTTTCCCTGCTTAGAGAAATTCCAACACCAATCTATTTCTACAAGGATAAGAAATATATATATATGTTGACACAATCCAGCAGAAAGTTTACACTTGCCAAAAGAGAGTTGCAAGATAATATTTCTAGGGAGTCTAGACATGTTTGCCACTGTTGAATGGCACGAAGCCGGGCTAAGGGCTGCCAACTATGCTGCCCAACAGGTGACGATTCTTTGGAACAAAATGGATGGGAAGGTGTGAGAGGGAGAGCTAATGGTATCCTATTGATCTGTTTATGAGTGACATCAGGGAATTAAAAAGACAACAGAAAAACCTGTGAGATAATCGGCCTCGGTAAAAGGAATTAATTAAAGCAACATGGGTGGATACATAAGGCAATCAATTTCTATAAATTTGGAAGGCAACATGTATTTTTAAAACTCTAAATATTTTTAAGAGGTCACAGGTATCCAAAGATATATACTCATTAAAGAGTATGTGCCCACTGAGGCTGGCTTGGGAATGAGGAGGTTGGGATGAAGGGGTAAAATGAAAATAAGAGAGTAGCTATTCATAGACTCATAATGGAACAAGGAGTGTGATTTACTCAACTCCTTGCCCTTAAGGTCCACTAGGAACAACAACGGAGCCCTGGTGGCACAATGGTTAAGAGCTCGGCTGATACCTACAAGGCTGGCAGTTGGAATCCACCAGCCACTCCTTGGAAACCCAATGGAGCAGTTCTGCATTGTCCTATAGGGTCGCTATGAGTCGAAATCAACTCAGTAGCAAGAGTTTGTTTTTTTTTTTGTTTAGAAACAACAACAAAAATGTAACTATAGACCACAGGGGGGCCATGCATCATTGGTCTATGGAAATGTCTGGTCCAAGGTAACCACAGAATTAATGACACTTTGTGGTACTAATAAAAGTCAATTTTTTAAAAAAGTAACAGTAATGATAATTATTTCTCTAATATGCTCTCAGAGTGAACTCTACTTTTAAAGTTCAATCCCAAACTGAACTCTGAACTCTAAATCCACAGATGCAAGAAGGGGCACGGCCTTTCCAAAAGTCTCTAGTTTTTGACAGGATGGACAGATGGCCTTATGGATGTTTGGACTGGAAACTAAAGAACTTTGCCAGAACTGGCCAGCCTCATGTAAATACCATCTTTAGTAAAACTGAACTCAATATACCCAACTATGCAACACACATAAGCATATAGGTGTATAGATCTTAATCCTGGGGGACATAAAGTAAATCAAGGGAATTCATTAATTTATTAAAGACCCTCCTTTATCTTTTACATCCCTCCTTTACTGGAACCCTGGTGGCACAGTGGTTAAAAGCTCACCTGCTTACCAAAAGGCCAGCAGTTCGAATCCACTAGTCACTCCTTGGAAACCCTATGGAGCAGTTCTACTCTGTCCTATAGGGTCAATATGAGTTGGAATTGACTCGATAGCAATAAGTTTTGTTTTGGTTTTATAGTTGTATAGACACCAGGGCTGACAAACCTTAAATTGTTGATTCTTTTATCAGTAACATGTCAAAACCCAGGGTTTTCATATCCATCCCTCCACAATCAGGAAAAAGAAAAGAGGCAAAAAAAGGCAGTTGTTAATAATACATAATAATTAACTCAATCTTAAGGAACCATGAGCTCATAACTCAGTTTAGCAGTCAGCTAGTGGGAAAGTACACAACCTTCACCAACTTCTCTCCTATTTTGCCTCTCACCCAACATTTCATCTTCTTAACTTGTACATTCCCTACTACATATTTAGGACAGTCTTTCCTGTATCTATTCTTTACATACAGTCAAACATAAATGAAGACCCTAAATTGGTAAGAATTTAAGAATGACCATGCACACACATATGCATACACATTAGCTAAATGCCACAATGGCAATTTCATCTGGCAGACTGGGTTAGTTCGAAGAGATGCCAAAAGGATTTCAGAGCTAGGATTACTAATTCAACAAAGAAGGTTAAAAGCAAGGTAGAAGCACTCTCAGATCTTAATATCCACAATTCTGAGGAACACAGCAGGCTTCAAAACACCCATGACTCACTTTTTTAGTCTTGTCAAAATTTAGGAATAGCTACAACATGTGTGGACCTGTGATTTTTTTTTAATTTGGGGTTTGGGTGGAGCATGGGGAGGGGGTGGAGTTGGGGGTAGAATGAACACAAAGCCCCTTTAAAGACCACAGGTAAAGGGTCTGTGGATCCCTAATCTCTCAGACTGTAATACAAATACAGTATACACCATGTAGCACCAAGGAACAGAAAATCACCTTCGGTGACTGATTTTCAACAGTCCAGACAGGAAGTATCTGCGATGAAGTATTTTACACTTGCCTGTGCAAATAACAAGGAAAGGCTGCTAGTCCACTCCACCTAACTGACATTTGTTTAAATTATTCAGTAATTTAAATGTCAAGTTAGAGGTATTCCCTCTCTGCCACTGCAGTGCTCACCCACAGTTTGCTCTGAAAGGCACCGCCCGGCATTACTCAGTGTTATGGCTGGCACTGTCTGTCCTTTGTACCACACCAAGATAAGCATGGTGTGAAAAACACTCCCAGTCTGGGTCTGGCTGGGAGCAGCAGGGAGTTCTGACCACAAATGGAGGCTCCCTTGAGGAGATCAATGCCACCAGCGATGATCGGGGAATGAGCTGGGGCTAGGTCAGTCAACCCAAGGCACAGGCTTAGGATCCCAGGGGTTCACCACAGCCAAAACTTTAAAAAGACTTTTCTTGTTCTCCCATCCAGCTCACCATCTGAACACACCTACTCTTATAACATAATCCTAGACTGGCACAGAAAGAGGAAGAACAAAGAGCATCACAGACTCTCCACAGGCTGGGATAAGCTTGTTTTTCACAGTAAAAGTGTTAACATTTATGGTTTCAGTGTGACTTTAGGAATCTAGACACAACACTACAGACTCATCCTCCCCGTCCCGCCAAGGTTTTCACTCCCACCTGCTCAGTCATGCACTCTGTATGTTTTAATGCATTTATGGGGTGGCCTTGATGGTAACAATATCATTCTAAACAGTGTACAAAAACCCCACATTTGGTACCAGAATCTTTGACACAAAATACAAACAAGAAAATACTACCTGTAAATCAGCCTATAGCTACAGTCTTTGTTATTGTAAGGTGCTGTCAAGTTGGTTCCAACTCACAGAGACCCTATATACAACAGAACAAAACACTGCCCAGTCCTGTGCCATCCTCACAATCAGTGCTATGTTGGAGTCCACTGCTGCAGCCACTGTGTCAATCCATCTCATTGAAGGTCTTCCCCTTTTTCACTGACCTTCTACATTGCCAAGTATGATGTCCTTCTCCAGGGACTGGTCCCTTCGGATAACATGTCCAAAGTATGTGAGACGAAGTCTTGCTATCCTCACTTCCAAGGAGCACTCTGGCTGCACTTCTATCAAAACAGACTTGTTCGTTCTTCTGGTAGTCCATGGTATATTCAATATTCTTCACCAACACCATAACTGAAAAGCATTAATTCTTCAATCTTCCTTATTCACTGCCCAGCTTTTGCCTGCATATGAGGCAACTGAAAATACCGTGGCTTGGGTCGGGCACACCTTAGTCCTCAAGGTGACATATCTTTGCTTTTTAACACTTAAAGAGGTCTTTTGCAGCAGATTTGCCCATCTGATTTCTTGACTGCTGCTTCCATGGGCACTGACTGTGGCTCCAAGTAAAATAAAATCCTTAACAGCCTCAATCTTTTTTCTGTTTATCATGATGTTGGGGGGAAAAGATGTGGCAGTCTGCTTCTGTAAAGATTTACAGCCTTGGAAACTCCATGGGGCAGTTCTACTGTCCTACAGATCGCTATCAACTTGACAACAATAGGTTTGGTTTCACATTTTGGTTTATCATGACGTTGCTTATTGGTCCAGTTGTGAGGATTTTTCTTTTATGCTGAGATGTAATCCATTCTAAAGGCTGTAGTCTTTGATCTTCATCAGTAAGTGCTGCAAGTTCTCTTCACTTTCAGCAAGCAAGGTTGTGTCATCTGCATATCACAGGTTGTTAACGAGTCTTCCTTCAACCCTAATGTTCTGTTCTTCTTCATACAGTCCAGGTTCTTGGATTACTGCTCAGCATACAGACCAAATAAGTATGGTGAAATGATATAACCCTGATGCACACCTTTCCTGATTTTAAACCACACTGTTCCAGTGAATGCCTCTTGGTCTATGTACAGGTTCCACATGAGCACAAGTGAATGTTCTGGAATTCCCATTCTTCAAAATGTTATCCATAATTTGTTATGATCCACACAGTCAAATGCCTTTGCATAATCAATAAAACACAAGTAAACATCTTTCTGGTATTTTCTGCTTTCAGACAAGATCCATCTGACACCAGCAACGGTATTGTAACCTGACCCTAGAAATGCCAGTAAATTTCCATTAGTCCTTAAACTAGCCCCGCATGAGCGGAAGGGCCAGCTGTGACCACCAACTGACTTCAACAGAAGATGCAGCAACAGGTGGAATGAATCAGAAGGAAAAGCATCACCCAGAACCTACTCCGAAGAGAGAGGTCCGACAAGAACCACCTCCTGTTTCCTCTAGAATTTACCTCCCCAGTATGCCTGTGCAGCTGCCATCTTGCTGCCCAAATCACATATAAGCCCTGCTTCCCCGCAGCCTGGTGAGTCAGATCTGAGGAACTTACTCCCGGCTCCTTGCCCTGAGCATTTCAATAAAGTTACCTTCTCTTTCTCAGAGATTGGTGTCCAGATAATTGGCAAGTCTGAGCATGCCAGACAAGGGCCCACCTTCCTGGGTTCGGTAACAATATCCCTCATTCCACGTCCTCTTCTGAATCCAACTGAATTTCTGCAGTTCCCTGTTGATGTATTGTTGCAGCCATTTTTGAATTATCTTCGGCAAAATTTTACTTGCGTGCGCTATTAATGATACTGTTCAACACATGATTTGGAATGGGCACAAATAGGGATCTCTTCCAATTGCTTGGCCAGGTAGCTGTCTTCCAAATTTCTTGGCATAGAGGAGTGAGCGCTTCCAGCATTACATCTGTTTCTTGAAATATCTCTACTGGTATTCTGTCAATTCTTGGAGCCTTGTTTTTTGCCAATGCCTTCAGTGCAGCTTGGACTTCTTCCTTCAATACCATTGGCTCTTTATCAAATGCTACCTCCTGAAATGGTGGAACTGCGACCAACTCCTTTTGGTACAGTGACTCTGTGTATTCCTTCCATCTTCTTTTGATGCTCCCTGCATTGTTCAATATTTTGCCCATACAATCCTTCAATACTGCAACTTGAGGGTTGAATGTTTTCTTCAGTTCTTTCAGCTTGAGAAATGCCGAGTGTGTTCTTCCCTTTTGATTTTCTAACTCCAGGTCTTCGCACATTTCATTATAACACTTTGCTGTCTTGAGCTGATCTTTGGAATCTTCTGTTCAGCTCTTTTACTTCCTCATTTCTTCCATTCGCTTTAGCTACTCTATGTTCAAGGGCAAGTTCCAGAGTCTCTTCTGACATCCATTTCGGTCTTTTCTTTCTTTCCTGTCTTTTAATGACCTTTTACTTCATATATGATGTCCCTCATGTCATCCCATTTGTCTGGTCTTCAGTCATTAGTGTTCAATGTGTCAAATCTATTCTTGAGATGGTCTCTAACTTCAGGTGGGTTATACTCAAGGTTGGCCTGTGAAAACCTTATGAATAGCAGTGAAACGCTGTCTGATATAGTGCCTGAAGATGAACCCCCTCAAGTTGGAAGGCACTCAAAATACACCTGGGGAACAGTTGCTCCTCAGTGTAGAGTCGACCTTAATGACATGGATGGAGTAAAGCTTTCGGGACCTTCATTTGCTGATGTGGCACGACGCAAAATGAGAAACAGCTGCAATCATCCGCTAGTAACTGGAACATGGAATGTATGAAGTATGAATCTAGGAAAATTGGAAGTTGTCAAAAATGAAATGGAATGCTTGAAGATCAATATCCTAGGCTTCAGTGAACTGAAATGGACTGTTATTGACCATTTTGAATCAGACAATCATATGGTCTACCACGCCAGGAATGACGAATTAAAGAGGAATGGCATTACATTCTTTGTAAAAAAGAACATTTCAAGATCTGTCCTGAAATACAACACTGTCAATGATAGGATAATATTCATATGCCTACAAGAAAGACCAGTTAATACAATATTACTCAAGTTAATGCACCAACCACTAAATCCAAAGATGAAGATATTGAAGGTTTTTACAAACTTCTGCAGTCTGAAATTGATCAAACATGCAATTAAAATGCACTGATAATTACTGGTGATTGGAATGGGAAAGTTGGAAACAAAGAAGGATCGGTAGTTGGAAAATATGGCCTTGGTGATAGAAACGGTGCTGGAGATCACATGATAGAATTTTGCAAGATCAATGACTTCTTCATTGCAAAAACCTGTTTTCGACAACATAAAGGGTGACTATACACATGTACCTCGCTGATGGAATACACAGGAATCAAATCGACTACTTGTACCTCGCTGGATGGAATACACAGGAATCAAATCAACTACATCTGTGGAAAGTGACAACGGAGAGCTTGATATCAGTCAGCACAAGGCCCGGGGCTGACTGCAGAACAGACCATCAAGTTCAAGTTGAAGCTGAAGAAAATTAAAACAAGTCCACAACAGCCGAAGTATGATCTTGAGTATATCCCACCTGAATTTAGAGACCATCTCAAGAATAATTAAGCATTGTTCTCTTTCTCCAGTTAAAAAAAAAAAAAATCTTCTTTTATCTATATATATAGATTCTTGGTCTCCAAGACAATTTTTTAATGGTGCTCTAGGATAATGAATGGAGTCCCTGGGTGGTGCAAATGGTTAAGCACTAGACTACTAAATGAAAGGTTGGTGGATCCATCCAGAGGAGCCTTGGAAGAGAGGCCTGGCGATCTGTTTCCAAAAGGTTTCAGCCTTGAAAACCCCATTGAAAAATTCAACTCTGACACACATGGGTTCTCCATGATCCTAGGGGTCAGCAAAAGAAACAGGTTGAATTTCTTACAGGCTTGCCTCAAAGCAGCCCATATAATAAGGTGATAATTAGACTGTCACCATAAAAGTCTGATAGCTCAGAACTTGTATAGGTTAAGAAAGGAACACCAAATATCCCTGGAATCCTTCCAACAGTATAAACCATTCATTTATTTGAAATGGCAGCTTATATCAAGCTTATAGATTTAAAAAGTCCTTCTACCATCTCCTAATCTGGGAGTGCAGTTTGGCCCCTCTCCAGAATATGAAAGCATTCAGGGCCTCTCACATTAAACAGAGGCTTAAGGAAGGATTTTGCAATGCTAGGTATCATTGTCAGCAAGCCTATTGCTAAGACAGAAACACAAAGGTCCATCCGGAATGCCTAGTGAGGGGCATTTGATGCTCTAGCAAGAAGGCTGGCTACATTCTCAAAGAAAACATACATCAAGTGCCTAAATGCTCTCTTCATTATAAAACACTCATTTAGGGAACCCAAATCACATTTCTTCTGATCAGAGAAACTAATACTTGGTGAAGTTGTAAAACCAAGATGTCTTAGTCATCTAGCGTGGATGGCTTTCACAAAGAGAAATTTATTTTCTCACAGTCTGGTAGGCTAGAAGTCCAAATTCAGGACGTCAGCTCCAGGGGAAGGCTTTCTGTCTCTGTCAGCTCTGGAGAAAGGTCCTCGTCATCATCAGTCTTCCCCAGACTAGGAGCATCTCCGCGCAGGATCCTCGGGTCCAAAGGACGCGCTCTGCTTCCGGTGCTTCTTCCTTGGTGGTATGAGGTCCCCAACTCTCTGCTTGCTTCCCTTTCCATCTATCTCTTGAGAGATAAAAGGTGTTGGAGGCCACACCCGAGGGAAACTCCCTTTACATTGCATCAGGGATGTGACCTGGGTAAAGGTGGTGTTACAATACCACCCTAATCCTCTTTAACATAAAATTACAATCACAAAATCGAGTCCAACCACACATTTCTGGGAATCATGGCCCAGCCAAATTGATACACACATTTTCGGGGGGACATAATTCAAACCATGACACAACACAAAAACATATTCCAGGAGTTAAGATTATAAATACTTTTCAAAAGAGAGGGAAAAATAAGAGGCATTCAAATGAGATCAAATATAAATTAGAATTTAAAAAGTTTTAGCATTTCCAAGATTTTGAACTGATGATTACTCTACTGTTCCCTAACTCAGCAAATGGTATCCCCATTCATTTAGATGTACAAGCCTGATCTCCCTCCCTCTCTCTCTCTCTCACACACACACACTGTACTATGTACTGCCAATTAAATCTCTTGAATCCATTTATTTTTCACCATCACTTCCTCACCTATCTTAGGCCAAGCTATCATCCTCTCCTGACTGTATCTGGTTCCTATCCTCCTTAATCCTTCCCAATTGGTTTATGTTATTATTCTCTTACATAAAATCCTTCTGTGGTTTCTGCTGCTCTCAAAAGAAAGACCACAGCTGCTAACCTGGTCTAAAATTCCCATTTGATATGACCCCTGCCTTCTTCTTCGGCCGCCTCTCAGATCACCTCAGTTCTTGGAAGCACTCTTCTGACTTCGGGCTCTCTGGTCCTTTAGGTGTGGAATGCCCTCCACATGAATGAGTATCTCCCTTCCTGCCAACACCCCATTCACCTTGTTAGTGTCTATAGACCCTTCAGATCTCACCTTACATGCTATTTCCTCTGAGAAGCCTTTGTTCCTTCCTCAAATTTAAAGTAGGAACCACCTTTATATACACTCACGTACGTGTCTGTATGACTGCTTAATACCCATCTCTTCCTCTAAACTGTATGCAGCAGGAAGGCAACAACTCTGCCGAGTTTGCTCACCATTATATACGCAGCGTTTGCCTCAGAACTTGGCAGGGAGTACAGAGTGCAGGGCTGACAGATATTTACTGCTGAATGAACTTTCTTTTCTTAAAAAGGATTAAGAGGTGGGAAGAGACATAATGCTGGTTTTCAGAGCAGAGTGAGCCCATAAAGTCTTTAAATGTCAGCACAGATCCTAAGGCAGGGCTGAGTCACCTAGCCAGCATGTCTGTGCAAACCCCTTCTTCCTAGAGGAGCTCCCATGGCATCACATCTGTTCACTTCCATGGGCTCACAAGTGTGGAAAATTAATAGCTTTGCAGTGTGCTAAGTTTCTTGTTTGTTTGTTAGAGGAAAGGCGTAAGACACAAGAGTTCCTAAAATAAGGGACTAAATACATAAACAGAATAGCAGGGCTTTTATCGGCAGTCCTTCCTTAGACGGCTGATTTGAGAACTTTTTGCTACTGTGATGCTACAGCAATCAAGATCATCAAAATACAAGAGGTCTTATCAACTCCAGCCAGTATGAGAGGGGTCAGTGCAGGACCTAGCTGCTTAGCAGTGAAAAAGCTACCCCTGGTCTTTGCTGCCATTTTTCTACCAGTGAAAATAATGGTACTTTCAGCCGGAAGTGGGGAAGAGTGAATTACATCACTCTCCCCTTCTTGCTTTGCTGAAGGTGATAAGGATTCCTAAGTGACCCTGCATTTGAATTGCTGAAGCTAAAAAAAAAAGAAAAGTGCCATCTGTTTACTTTGTGTCTGGGCTGACTCTGAAATAATCCCCATAAATTAAGCCTACTGGGGAAGCCACACCTTCCATTTCAAGGCCAAAACTCACGCCTGTGTCTAAGTGACTAACAAATTAAAAGGCATTGTGGGGTATGGCCCTATGACAATACAGGCCCGTCTTTTCCATGCTTTTTATGATTTGCTGAATGTGCAGTCTTGGATCTCCCTTACGCACCATGTCTGTGAAGCAACTCCTTAATATAAGGAAAAACAACAACCCCTTTCTTCATTTCCTCCTCAAACTTCTTGAGTATCTGACTCAGAGAAACAATCACAATACTGAATGAGAATCGCCTAATGGGATTACTTTTAAACCAGTTGTCTCGACCAGTCTGACTCATGTTGACCCCAAGTGTGTTGGAGTAGAAATGTGCTCCATGGGGTTTTCAATGGCTGATTTTTCAGAAGTAGATCACCAGGTCTTTCTTCCGAGGTGCCTCTCGGAAGACTTGCACTTTCAACCTTTCAGTTAGTATCCAAGCACCTTAACCTTTTGCATCACCCAGGGACTCCAGGATCACTTTTAGAGACAGCAAATATTCTTTCTCTCAGATATTACAAATGCCCATGTCTGAGCAAGACTCTAGTTATGAGCAGAGTAACAGAGATTACAATAGTCTGAAGGAGGAGCAAAAAGTTAGACCCAAAGAATGAAAAACACTATAGAGATGTCACTCCTTGTTTAGATTTAGAAGAGTGAGAGTGATGTGGTACATCCTTCAAATGTCTCAGGCTAGACGCTTTGTTCACAGCGTGGGAAGAGGTGGTTCTACTGACTCACTTTTGGTTGTTTTGTTTTGGAATTTTTCCTGGTTAACTAGAAGATGCATGGCTAGTCCTGTGAGGACTTCCTACCCAGGCTCTACATTGGACTTCTTAGTTTTACAGACAACCTGAAACAATGGGCTCTCTATGGGAAAGGACAGTAGAGAAGGAACCGCAGGAAGGCTTCAGTGCCCAGATTTCAACCTCTATTAATACTCTTGCACTCTTAATGTTGTTGTTGTTAGTTGCCACCAAGTCAATTCTGACTCATGGCGACCCCATGTGTGCAGAGTAAAACTGCTCCATAGGGTTTTCAAGGCTGTGACCTTTCGGAAGCAGATCACCAGGGCCTGTCTCCCAAGAAGCCTTTCAGTAGGTTCAAACCACCAACCTTTCAGCTAGTAGTTGAGCGCTTAATCATTTGCGCCACCCAGGGGCTCCTCCTGCACTGCACCTTACCTTTCTCAGTGGGCTTCAGGGACCACACCTCCAAGATTGCCAATCTCGGCTCTGGTTACCATAAGCAAGCCTTCATCACTCATCACACCCCTACAGCCTTTCAGGCAGCTTTCCACAACTATGTAGATAAACTTTTCAAAAGATGGGCAGGGCTCCAATTTGTTTAACAACAATCATAAAATGCAGCCTCTTGGCACTGTGGCACCCAAAGCAAAAGGTGAAAATGTCCAGAATTAGTAAATTGTTTCCTTCCTATTTTCCTACTTTACCCCACCGAGAGAAAAGCACATAGGAAACAAGGTAACTTTTAGACTCCTTTCTTTCCAGCCTGGATAAGATTAAGATATCCAAAGGTGAACAATGGGGGTAGAGTCTGAGCCTCTCTGATATTGCTACTTCCCAAGCCCCAAATTTCCCAGTTCATTTCCTGAGATCCTAACGGGTCCAGTAATCCATAAAATGTTAACGAAGGAAGTAACCACGTCTTCAATTTCATGAATGCATACCTTATGCACCTGTATTCCAACCTTTATAATTTGATCTTTGCTTTACCTACCTTCTTTTCCCCATCAGTTGAAATAATAAGGTCAACAAGAATTCATTAAGTCCCAAACCTTCTACATTTAAGATTAGCTTATTAGTCACTGACTAAAGATTCTACAGTCACCATGAGATGGTTGAAGCTGAATCATCTGGAGCTTATTCCCTGCTACCCGAGCCCACAAAAAGACCTTCGGTGCCTACATTCAAGGCAGAAACAGAAAGCAAATCCAGAGTGCTGGGAACCACAACTAGCTTTACAAACACACACTTTATTTCCCTCAATCTCTGCAGCATGGAAAACCATTCCCAGCTTCCACGATAATCTTGGGACTTGGCAGAAGAAAGCCAGTTAAATCTGAGATATGTCACGAGGCCACTGGCTGGGAGCAAGGATATCTAAACAGAAACTAAGGCGAGAGCAACAAGCAAAAGTTTCCACAGATTCCCCTTGGCTCCCGTAGCTGCAGAGCACTGACGGCCTAAAGATAACCCAAGTATCTACAGAGGGTCACTTTTAAATAGTAGCTTTAATACCACCAGTCATTTCAGAAGTATTTCCTTCCAAAGTCGGCTTCCATCCACACTGGCGTGCCAAGCATGTCCAGCAATGGCAAGCCTGCTAAAGAGATGAAAGCCCAGAAGGAAATGGAAGGAGTCCCAAAGGGGAAGAGACAGCTCCTAACATGCTGTGATTCTATTCTGTGATCCTATGCGTGGACTGCCAAGAAATAATAGTCTAGCAAGAGATGCCTTATAGGAAGGATCTACTGACAATCACCGGGCTTAAAGAGAAGATAGAAAATAAAACAAAAATGTTTAAGGCAATACCTCTCTCCTCTCTCAAGTTGAGATAGCATATAGCAGGAGCTTTACCATCCAGGAGTTTTTCAGGAAAGCCTCTCCCTCCAAGAGAAAACATTTATTTCTTAGTCTGTTGGACCACTGTCTAGCTGAGCAGGAAAAACTGTATGGAGTATTCAGGCACATACTGTACAGACAGAGCCATTGTGGCCACCCAATAACCACAGAAGTGCCAAATGGAATTGCTCAGAGGGGCCTGTTGTTTTTTTCTTCCCTTTAAATGAGGGCCAAAGTTCCCAGGATCTTCCTAAGGACCATTAAAATCCGTGCAGCACCTCACCTATCCACTGAGTGAGTTTCTGTCCTAAATGGCAGTCAGCCAAGGGCTGGTGTACAAGGAACAGGTGCTCAGTGGGCTATTTTCAGTTGCTATCAGCTCAATCGGGAGCTGCACATGCTCAGCAGGCAGGAAAGTTCTGGTTGCAATTCCAACTCTGGGCAGCCAAAAGACATACACCTTTCACAGCTGCCAGGGCAACCAGCTGCCTAGCGCTTCTCCCAAGACGGGAGCAATGAAAACAGCGTAACCTGGCCAGCCAACGTGCCAGTGAGCAAGCTATACCTTTCATCTCACTGCCCGGGTTATTCTGAGCTGGGGTTATTGACACTCCATGGCAACACAGGAACAAAGGGCCAGCTAGAAGGATTTAAATGTCTTGCAAAAGTTGCTAGAAAAGTCAGCAGCTCCGGCTTCTGTTTTCATAAATAAAAGTCACAGCACAATTATTATTAGATTGTTGTTGCTACTGTCGCTGTTATTCTTTGTGACCTATCTGTAATAGAAGGTCTACTCTTTGGAATGAGGTTATTTCTGTGTTTTGTTTTTTTGTTTTGTTTTGTTTTTCCTTCTAGTCCACAGACCAAAAATCGAAACCCAGTGCTGCTGAGTCAATTCTGACTCATGGTGACCTCATGTATTATAGGTAAACCTGCTCCATAGAGTTTTCTTGGCTGTAATCTTTAAAGGCACAGACTGCCAGGCCTTTATTTCACAGCACCACTGGCTGGCTTCAAACTGTCAACCTGTAGGTTAGTAGACAAGTGCAAACCGCTTGTGCCACACCAAGGGATCTCTTAGTCCATACCATCATTAAATTGCTATAGTTGGGATGTCTTTTAAAATGCAGCATGTAGGCCTCCACCACTCATCTGTCATTTTGTCATACTGTGGTGGCTTGCATGTTGCTGTAATGCTGGAAGCTATGCCACCAGTATTTCAAATACCAGCAGGGTCACCCATGGTGGACAGGTTTCAGCTGAGCTTCAGACTAAGAAAAACTAGGAAGAAGGACCTGGTGATCCACTTCTTCAAAAACTTGCCAGAGAAAACCTTATGAATAGCAGCAGAATATTGTCTGGTATAGTGCCAGAAGATGAACCCCTCAGGTTGGAAGGCACTCAAAATAGGAGTGGGGAAGAGCTGCCTCCTCAATGTAGAGTCAACCTTAATGATGTGGATGGAGTCAAGCTTTTGGAACCTTCATTTGCTGATGTGGCACAACTCAAAACAAGAAGAAACAGCTGCAAACATCCCTAATAATCAGAACGTGGAATGTATAAAGTATGAATCTAGGAAAGCTGGCATTCAAAAATAAAATGAAACACATAAAGATCGACATACTAGGCATTAGTAAGCTGAAGTGGACTGGTGTTGGCCATTTTGACTAAGACAATCATATGGTCTACTATACAAGGACTGACAAATTGAAGAGGAATGGCATTACATTCTTCATCAAAAAGAACATTTCAAGATTTCTCCTGAAGTACAATGTTGTCAGTGATAGTATAATATCCATACGCCTGCAAGGAAGACTAGTTAATACAACTATTATTCAACTTTATGTACCAACCACTAATGCCAAAGATGAAGAAATTAAGCACTTTTACCAACTTCTGCAGTCTGAAATTGATCAAACATGCAATCAAAATACATTGATAATTACTATGACTGGAATGCAAAGTTAGAAACAAGTAAGGAGGATCAGTAGTTGGAAAATATGGCCTTGGTGACAGAAACAAAGTTGGAGATTGCATGATAGAATTTTTCAAGACCAACGACTTCTTCACTGCCAATACCTTTTTTCAACAACATAAAGAGTGACTACACACACGGACCTCACAGAATCAAATCAACTACATCTGTGGAAAGAGACGATGGAGAAGCTCGATATCATCAGTCAGAAGAAGGCCAGGAGCCAACTACAAAACAGACCAGCAACTGCTCCTATGAAAGTTCAAGTTGAAGCTGAAAAAATTAAAACAAGTCCACAAGAGCCACAGTACGACCTTGAGTATATCCCATCTGAATTTAGAGACCACCTCCAATTTGACACACTGAAAACTAATGACCTAAGACCAAATGAGTTGTCGGATGACATCAACGACATCATACATGAAAAAAGAGGTCATTAAAAAGACAGGAAAGAAAGAAAAGACCAAAATGGATGTCAGAAGAGACTCTGAAACTTACTCTTGAATGTAGAGTAGCTAAAGTGAAAGAAAAAATGATGAAGTAAAAGAGCTGAACAGAAAATTTCAAACAACAGCTTGAGAAGACAAAGTATTTTAACAAGTGTGCAAAGTCTTGGAGTTAGAAAACCAAAAGGTAAGAACATGCTCAGCATGTCTCAAGATGAAAGAACTGAAGAAAAATTTCAAGCCTTGAGTTGCAATACTGGGCAAAAAAACTGAACGATGCAGGAAGCATCAAAAGAAGGTGGAAACTCATTTGAAGCAAAAGAGAAAGAAGGAAACCAAAGATGCAAAGAAGAAGCTTGTCTACAGAACTAACAGTCTACACAAACAATGGCCTCACCTACCTTGAGACCAGAAGAACTAGATGGTGCCCAGCAACCACTACCAACTGTTCCGACCAAGGACTCAAGAGATGGTCCCGCATAGAATGGGAGAAAAACGCAGAACAAAACTCAAATTCCCGGGGGAAAAAAGGCCAGACTTACTGGACTTGTGCAGACTAGATGAACCCCCAAGATTATCGCCTTGGCAGACCCTTTAAAATTAGAACCCAAACCACTCCCAGAGGTTACCTTTCAGCCAAATGACAAATTGGCTCATAAAATAAATAATATCATCCATAAGTACTGTACTCCTCTAAAAAATCATCTGAATGAAACCAAACGGTGAAAATTTTCTCTGGACCAAAGACAAGAAGCAAGGGGAGACAAGGAACCTAGATCAAGGGAAACAGAACCACCAAAATGGAAATAATGAGAAAGCTGATATTTTATTAAAAATGTATCCACTGTCACTGAACAATATGTAAAGAAACTTATAAATGAGAGCCTAATTTGCTGTGTAAACTTTCACCAAAAACACAATAAAACTAAAAAAAAAAGAGAGAGAGAGAGAGATGGAAGTACTACACAGAGTCACTAAACCAAAAAGAATTGGTTGACATCAACCATTTCAGGAGGTAGTATGTGACCAAGAACCAATGGTACTGAAGGAAGAAGTCCAAGCTGCACTGAAGGCACTGGAAAAAAACAAAGCTCCAGGAATTGATGGAATACCAACTAAGATGTTTCAACAAATGGATGCAATGCTGGAAGCAGTCATCTATGCCAAGAAATTTGGAAGACAGCTACCTGGCCAACTTACTAGAAAAGATTCATATTTGTGCCCATTCCAAAGAAAGGTGATCCAACAGAATGTGGAAATTATTGAACAATATCATTATCACATGCAAGTAAAATTTCACCAGCGGTAATTCAAAAACAATTGGCTGCAGCATTACATCAAAAGGGAACTGCCAGAATTCAAGCCGGAGTCAGAAGAGGATGTGGAACAAGGAACATCATTGGTGATTTCAGATGGATCTTGACTGAAAGCAGAGAACACCAGAAAGATCTTTACCTGTGTTTTATTGACTATACAAAAGCATTCGACTGTGTGGATCATAACAAACTACAGATAACGTTGTGAAGAATGGGAATTTCAGAACACTTAATTGTGCTTATGTGGAACCTGTACGTAGACTAAGAGGCAGTCGTTCAAAGAGAACAAGGGGATGCTATGTGGTTTAAAATCAGGAAAAGTGTGCATCAGGGTTGTATCCTTTCACCATATCTATTCAATCTGTAGGCTAAGCAAATAATTCGAGAAGCCAGACAATATGAAGAAGAATGTGGCATCAGATTGGAGAAAGACTCATTAACAACCTGGGATATACAGATGGCACAACCTTGCTTGCTGAAAGTGAAGAGGACTTGAAGCATTTACTGATGAAGATCAAAGACCACAGCCTTCAGTATGGATTACACCTCAACGTAAGGAAAACAAAAATCCTCTCAACTGGACCGAAAAGCAACATCATGATAAATAGAGAAAATATTGTAGCTGTCAAGGAGTTCATTTTGCTTGGCTCCACAATCAACACCCATGGAAGCAGCAGTCAAGAAATCAAATGATGCAGACACCAGAAAGAAAACACAGCCCTGATTTTAACCCAGTGAGACCTGCGTCAGACTTCAGACCTACAGAGTTGTAAGATAAGACCTACAGAGCTGTAAGATAACATATTTGTGTTGTCTTAAGCCACTAAGTTTGTAGTAATTTGTTACAGCAGCAATAGAAACATTAATACACAAATTAAGTATCCTTAGTTTTACAGATAAAACAATGAACACCAATTCTAATTTCTTATACTTTAGGGCTCACTCCATCCTGAGACTTTGCATGTATTCCCCACGACTCCTCACACCAACCCTAACAGGCTGAGAACTGTTATTGTCTCTTTTACCCCACTGTAGTTAACAGGCACACAGAGATTAAGTAACAGACACACACACAGACGCAGATAAAAAAAAAAAAAAGATGGCTAATGATGGTGCTTGACTTTGTCTCTCTCCTGAGAAAGGGCTATTCCTATACATGGTCATGAACCTTCCCTTCAGAAGCTGCGCTTAAAAACACTATCTATCAAAAATTACCACAATCCTTTCAGAACTGAAAGTGGGAAACATATAAACTAAGACATGAAGTTAAAGATGAAGAGATGAAGACTATACAATTCTCTACAGGGTGTATCAATAGATTGGTACCCAGTTCAACTTTACAAACTAAACAATTCAACAGGAAGCATGGAAAACCTCCCAGGGAGCCTCCAGCTACCCTTACACACAACAGAAACATGGATATAAGCAGAGTCTGTGTAACAGAATCTCCAAGTCAAGGAATATAAACCAGGGTCCAGGAACAAACATTCCACAGTAGGATGTAGGTCACAGAAGCCAAATTTTAAACTGGACTGTGGGTATCTTTTTTTTTTTTTCTATCTGTTCTTTACAGCTTTCTTGAATGAATCATTGATTCTCTCCTGCCCCCCCCCCATTAAACCTGTTCCAGTGTAAGTATCAGAACTCAAAAGACAAAACAAACGCAGCAGTAAATAAATTAATTAAAGGAAGAGGCCGCCCCTTCCCACAAATCACAAAAATACAAAGCTTTTTTTAAAAAAAAAAAAAGATTGAATTTCGCCACCTCCTCCCCAAGAGGAATTTCTTCTTCTTTCGCCTATTCCTCTTCCCCTCACCACATCCCTGAAACATATATATCCTCGGAAAGTCCGTGTTCTGCCCTAACCCATAACAAAGAATTAGATGTAGCATTAAACATGGATCTAGGAAACACCCTGCTCTGCAGAGCTCAGATTCAGCTGATTAGAATCAGGCAGCAGCTGTTCCAGTGTTATGACCAAGCCTGAGAAGGCGCAAGTGTAAACTTCCCTCTTCCTGTCAAATCACAGGCTTCGAGAGAGAGGGTGGTCAGGCTACATGAAATTGTGAAGAAAAAAATAAAGGTTTGACGCTGGCTTTACTAGAGAATATACCAGATGACCCAAGGCTACTTGTCAGAGCTTTCAAGCAGGAGCTTCTGGTCAGTGAAGTCTTGGGAGCAGACTGGAGTTGTGTTTTTCAAACCATGGGTAGTGAAATCAATTTAGTGGTTCAAGACAAGTTTTCTATCTTTCTTTTTAAATAAAATGCAATAGAGTAAAATAAAATATAGGAATGCATCAAAGACAGTAAGAATCATTACTGTTTCATGAACTTTTCGCCTCAGATGTGTGCGGGTCATTTATAAGCACTGGGTCCTACCCTAAAATGTTTATTACAGTGGATCACAGTCAAAAGTTTGAAACCACCCCACACTATCTTGGAATCAGCATTAGTTCTGAGTAATCTTGACTATTAAGAATAATCACTATCTATGCAAGCTTGCCAGGTCACGCTGGGCTGCAAGGGGAAGTTCTGGGGGACGGTTAGTAGTGTTTTGAGAGTTTCAAATTTATTCTTAAATATGTTTTCTTTCTTGGATGTTTTTATTTTTTTAAGAGTAAGAGTTGTATATATGACATTCTCACAAATCTGCTTTATTAGATTTTCCTTAAGAAGGGATGATATCCATTCTCTCATTCAAGACCTGTCTTTATAAAAAGAAATTTAGAAGCTAATGCACTGAATACTTACTGTTGACCATAAGAAAATAATTTAATAAGCTTGGGTCTTGGAGTAGTTTTCCCATCTGTTCAATACTTTACTGGATTGACTTTTTAGAATCCTCCCCACAACCTACTCCCACCCTCCCCCATATAAATGGATTGAATATGAACATTCTGCATTCTCCACTTTAAAAAAATCATTGAATATGGCTCTAGGTTAACTACCAAAGCAGAAACAAACATTCCCCAGGAAAGAAAGGCTAAAGGAAACCTTGTTACAGCTCACCTTGCATCAACTAATAAGCCATCATTTTGCTACATAAGAAAATTTGACAATAAAATAAATAAAAAGTGTGCAGCTTCATCAGACGTTTTATTTTAGGTCTCGGTAGTGTCAAATAGCTCAGTACATCTCATCTCTTTCCCAAAAAGTCTCTCATCTGATAACACATCACAGAAAAAGATTTTACTCTGAACAATAGGGGTAAATTATAGTAACAAGAAATGAGAGTAACAAATTTAATACTGAGACATTTCTCCTACATTCATTCATCCCTTCGAGAACATCCAGAATCCTCAATAATGAGATATTCAAAGAAAGGCTCATTCTATTCTTCCTCTCAGAGGCAAAGAGGGGCACCTTTGTGGACCCTAACAAAAAGTCTATTGAAGTTATCCCCTTCCTTCTCTCATTGGATAATTGGTCTGGAAAGTCTGAGTGGTGATGTCTTTGGAAATAGTAAAATCAAGTCAACCCGGAAAATAATTTAGAACCTAGCAATCTTCTCTAAGACAGGACAAAATATCTTGCAAAACAACTCCAGCATTCATTGCTATAATAAAATCTAATTGTGGTTTGCAAATTTAATAAAATGTGGTTCATCTGTAGCTTTGAAATATTTCTGAAGAAACAATATTCCATTTTAAGTATTCGTGTCATGGTCTTCACCTGCAAATGATCACAGGGACAAAAGGAAAACCAAAAAGGGAAGTTTTGGATCAAAAACGGACTTCTCCCCAGCAGCATTAATAGTAGTATTACAGCATGATTAATCTTATTATTGCGAAAGAAAGCAAAGAATATACAGTTAATTAAGATTCAAGTGCTCTTCTGTGGGAGAGCAAATAAAACTCTTCCTGCAGCTAGAGTTGTGTATATAACAAACATGGAAAATGAATACTGGTATGAGAGCCAAGAAGTAAAAACACAAACCCAGGTTAAGGGGCATCATTATTTGCTATTTATTACAAACTCTCATCTCACCCTCTCGATCAGACTGGATTGAGCTGGACTCCAGCTTGCAAAAGACATAATGTCAATGTGGCTGCAGCTAATATAAACCAAACCAACCAAACCCACTGCTTTTGAGTGGGTTCCAACTCACAGTAACCCTACAGGACAGAGTAGAACTGCTCCATAAGGGTTTTCCAAAGAGCGGCTGGTGGATTCAAACTGCTGACCTTTTGGTTAGCAGCCAAGCTCTTAACCACTGTGCCACCAGGAATCCATAGTTAACATAAGACACACGCACACATACACACAGAATCAAAATTTTGAAGAGGACTGATAATGACTGAAGCTCTTCAAAACCATTCCCCAACCTTAAGCGAGAGTTTTAACAAATCTAAAACCACATCCCCTAAAAAACTATCTCATTAGGGTAATCATGAGGCTTATGGAAGATAATATATACAAAGGGGTTAGTCCAGGGCTTTGCACACATTAAACACCCCGATAAGTATTACCTATAATTACCAAAGGAACCGTGGTGGTGCAATGGTTAAGCACTTGCTGCTTATTGAAAGGTTGGCGGTTCAAACCCACCAGCCGCTCCGCTCTGCAGGAGAAAAGACCTGGCAACCTGCTCCCATGAAGATTACAGCGTAGGAAACCCTATGGGCAGTCCTACTCTGTCATACAGGGTTGCTATGAGTTGGAATCAACTTGATGGCACATAGCAATGATGACATAATTACCAAAGAGGCAGTTATAGTGGGCTGTATTTTCCAAACTTATTTTTCCAAAGAATCCTTTTTCCCCCAGAGCATTTAGGATTCCACAGAACACAAGTTGAGAAATGTTCTAGTGAACATTCATACTTGCCAGCCTCTACCAAAATCACTGTTTTGGATCCATTATTTCAAGTGTTACCACTCTCTCTAACCAATATTTAGGAGACACTTGGGGTTAATTTGAGAGACAAAATGTAAAAGATTTTTTTTTAATTGTCTAGAAGGAGTATACTAAAATATATTAGAACAAACTCTCTACATCAAAAATTATTAACAGAAGCAACTGATAGTCCTTGCACTCTGCAATGTATTTAATAATCCCTAATTATGCCACCACAAAAGACTTTCAAAGAGTATCTCCTGGAGGTTCTCACATACGAACTACATTTTTTAAAAAACTGGTTAGCTGGATTTTTTTAGAAAGAGAGATTAATTTTGGATAATCATACGGGAAAACCACCAATTCTACCACATAATCGTCAACTCTCTTATTTATGCCCCAAGAAATGCCATCTAGCTTCACTGAAGCACAATTAATAAGGTGCCTCAGCTGTTCGGTAAACATCCAATATGGTTCCATTTCCTTTTAAACTTGCCAGTCAAAAGCTCAGCACTAGACCATCTATAGGGCTATTATATAAAGATTTTAGTTATCTGCCCTATTATTTACCTCTTTTGGTTAAGTATTTGTACTTAACATTTGCTTTACGACTAATGTTGAATATGTTAACAGCATATTACAAATAGGGGTTCTCTGGGTTTTGTTTTGTTTTTTAAATTCCTAGTAAACATACAAGAACAAAGAGTCTTTTCATAGAATATGCTATTGACAGTTAACAGGGATTTGAGTCATGGACGGGAGACAGGGCTAAGGCAGCCACTGTCATGATTAGAGCACTCTAGATTGTGGCACTCCCTGAACATTCTGTTTTAGAAAGCTTTAAAAATCCAAGGTTTCGTAATAAACAGCTATTTTTTAATAGCTTTTTTTTTTGCTTTTTTAATTAGACTTTGGTTCTTTTTTCATTTGTTTGTTGAGGTTTGTTGGATTTATCTGCTGGATATTAACAGTACTCGAGACTTTTTTTCACTGTCAAGGCCATCTTAACCACCACTGACAAAGCAACTCAGACCCTAGAAAATTAGCTACTGTAATTAATGAATGGTGTATTCTTTTCCATACTTGTGAACAGCCTAGTGCTGGTGGTATATTTGATAGCAAAACCTTAGTGGCCAAAGAGAGGGTCCAATCTGTTTTGGATAACTACATATCTTCATTGCAGCATTAAGAGATCATTTGCCAGATTCTTTGGGCAGCTTAAAAGCTTATAGCAAGGAAAAAAAAAAAAAACCAATGACAAGGTTGTTAACATTGTTCCATAAATGACCTTTTCTCCCCTCTTTTCCCATACTTTCCTCCCCTCTCCTTCTTTCTTTGTAGTACATGTCCACCTCTATTTCTCTTCCACTCTCTTTTTTGCTCTATCTTGTCTATACTACGGGTCCACCCACAATATCAAGTGGAATCCATAGGAACTGCTTAATACCATACAGGGCTAATAATGTACCTTGGGCAGAGCATGGCATTTAGAGGAAAGAGAAATATCCTTCAACGTTCCTTAGATTTTTTTATAATGACTCTATTGTTTAACAATTAAAAATAGGGGTAAAATCCTAGAAACTAGCCTGTTTCAAATGTCTCCAGACATTGTAAAATAAATGTCCGCTGGTGGGTAAAATTACCCCTAGTTCAGAGCCACTATTAAACTTGTCAAACCTTTCCAGTGTTAACATAAGCCTATTTTCTTCTTCTTAATTTCCTGAAACTAGGATCCATTCTTTCTTCTAGTTAAAATATCCCCAATTCATGTAAGATTGTCACTCAGGATCCATATTCCATGCATCCTTGGTATTAACTGGCATGACTGCTATATTATCAGAATGTTTTTAACAACATACATTGGAGTAGAATCTAGACTCTAGCTACGTAAATTGGTCTGTAACAGTGCTGTCCAGCAGAAACATTATATGAGCCACATTATGTAATTCTAAATTTTCTGGGAGTAGGAAAAAGAAGCAGGTAAAATTTACTTTCTTGTGTGGGAAGGGGGGAGATTACTAAATCTTTAAAATCCAGTATGTATTTTACACTTACGAGTATCTCAACTTGTATTAGCCACATTTCGAAAGTATTCAATAGTCACATGTTGCTAGTAGCTACCATATCCAACAGTGCAGATCTATAATGTATGTCAATGAATATGAAAAGGTGGACAAATCAAACATTATAAACCAACTACATATCAAAATGGATTTCTAGTATATTTAGCACTGATACTTTCACAGTGCTATACCAGCTTGTCAAATTATGTCTCCCTAGAAATTCATCAATTATATAAAGCCGATTACTATATACCAAACAGCCTGGAACAGAGGCATTAGTCTTACTGTCCCACCTGAGAGCCACACTATAAGCACTCTTCAAGGAGAACGGCTTGAAAAATAAAGTGGGCACTGCTCAATGAACCATAAGACAGAGTTTATATCTATATGTACATGTATGTGTGTGTGTATATATATGTCAATTCCAACTTACCAACATACTAACAGCAATTACATGCAAGTGCAGGGAATTGTGGGTAATTTTTATCTTCTTTCTCTTTTCGTAACTCTTGTGGTTCTCAACAAGGGCACTGCCAGCCCTAAACAGCATTTTTGGAATGGGTATGGGTGATGGGTGTGGGTGTGGGTGTGGGTGTGGGTGTGGGTGTGGGTGTGGGTGTGGGTGTGGGTGTGGGTGTGTGTGAGAGAGAGAGAGAGAGAGAGAAAGAGAGAGAGAAGGGACTGAGATGCCAAAGACCCTGAAAAGCTTGGGTGGTACCACACAACTAAGAATTATCCTATGGCCCCCATAATTTTGAAAGTCCCACTAAGCATTCATTTACAGGAAAAACCTTGTGTATAATTAACTGAACCTAGTTCCTAACTCTGTTATACATATAAACACAAAGTGTTCCTTTCACTGTCTTAATGTACACTAAATTCTGCAAAAATATAACTATTATGAAATTGAGGGATAACAACTCTCTATTTAGTTGGGATTCTATCAAAACTTATTCACCAATTCAGAAAATACTATTGCTGAAGACAGATGACTTGTGATAGCTAAGTCACCAGTATAACACACCAATACCAATCTGCTTGCCAAGATGTTTTGTTCATGGGGATTGAATATATAGATGCAAAAACATTTATTATTTCATTATGTCTTCAGTGAACTCATGCCTGACTACCTTAGAATGTATATAGATTTTTTTTATTATTATTTACAGAATATTCTCTTTATTTCTCCCTTTGTATTTATTTCAGATAGGCTATTACATTGCAATTTTTTTCAAATTGTATATATAGGAAAGACAGAGTATACAAGAATTTCACTTCAAATTAGTCAAGGGACATTGTTGTTTTTAGTTGCCATCAAGCCAATTCCGATTCATGTTAAGGGGCAATAAACCAAAAAAACCAAACCCCTTTCGTCGAATTGATTCCGACTCATAGCGACCGTATAGGACGAGCAGAACTGCCCTCATTGGGTTCCCAAGGCTGTATGTAATCGTTATGGAAGCAGACTGCCACATCTTCCTCTCGTGGAGAGATTCGTGGGTTCAAACTGCTGATCTCTGGTTAGCAGCCAAGCACTTAACCACTGCGCCACCAGGGCTCTTTCAAGGGGCATTACCAAATACTAATCATAAAGAGGGGGTGTTGAGTCTGAATGACCTGGCTTACAATAAGCCAAACAATACCCAGTGTACTTATCCTAATCCAAACAGCTATGAATCACTTACCTTCCATACTAGGGGAAGGGAAAGCAATCATCATGAGCACAGGAAGAATCATCACTCCATCTACCATTGTACAACTGTGGAGGGAAAAGAAACGATCTAAGTAAAACAAAACATTTTAACTGCAGGATGACAAATTAAGCATACTATCTTCAAATTGCTATTTCAAGGCCCTTCCTACAAATCCCCCTCGTGTATATTATTGTCTTCCACCTGACTACATCTGAACATATACTCTTCACATGGATCTAAGCAAAGTCAACTAAATGGTTAATCAGATTTACCTACTACTGGTGGCCACTCTAAGGCTACCTTCTCTAAGCATACCCCTTTATCAAGAACAGGAAATGAAAACAATCTCATATATAAGGCTAGAAATTCCCACAGGATTTTAGTTTGAACTTTATCCTACCCTACTGAACACAAAATTGGCACTAAATTAAAAATGCTGACAAGTGTGAATGGTCTGTTCTAACACGATGTTAAAGATTAAGCGACTGAATAATTCAAACTATGTTACTATGTTTGGGTCTTATTTCTCCTTTAACAGAATTGGGGGCAGAGCTACCTACATCATCATATACTCAAAAGTGGGGGTGGGCTACAACTCTTAAAGGGAACACAGTTTATGTTAAGCGTGATGGAAAAATCAGGAAATGGATAGTGGTGATGGGTGCATAACCTGATGAATGTAATTAATGCCACTGAATTGTACATGTAGAAAATGTTGAAAAGGCAAATATTTTGCTTTTACATGTGTGTATGTATGTATGTTTTTTTAACTACAATAAAAAACAAAAAGCTACAACTTATACCTCATCTATCACAAAGCAATGCATTCTTACATTAACCTCAAATTTAACAAAGAATAGACAGAACAAAGATGGAAGATTTTAAAATAAGAAATTATGGAAATCTGTATTATATGAAATTATAACTGAGAGAAAATAAGAGATACTTGACATAATTCTAAGTTAGTATTAGTCTAAAACTACACTGGCAGAATTTCTGCTTCCTGAGTTAAAGGATTACCACTAAGAACTTTGCCATTTGAATAATTCCTGCAAAGTATCAGGAATAAGATGGAAATATGTTAGGAAAAGTACTTTAAAATAATTAAGGCTTTGACTAATTGCAATTTTCCAGACGTAAAATAAAGACAAAACGAGTAAGGTTCTTTAATAAATAGGTTAGTGTACAGAATCTTACTGCTTCCAACAAAAAGATCACTGTTATCTAAGTTGCTTGGAGTGGACACCTTCTGACTCATCTTTTTTTTTTTTTAATAATTTATTTTTTTATTGTTGTTGTTGAGAATGTACACAGCAGAAAATACACCAATTCAGTAATTTCTACATGTGTAATTCAGTGCCATTGATTACTGTTCCAGTTATATAACCATTCACACCCTCCTTTTCTGAATTGTTCCTCGCCTATTAACATAAACTCACTGTGCCCTAAGTTTCTTATCTAATCTTTCGAGTTGCTGTTGTCGATTTGATCCCACATAGACATTCTTTACTAGTTAAGCTAAATTATTGCTTGGTTTAAAGAAGACTTCAAGGGATATTTTTGGTTTAAGGTTTAAGATTTAAAGATTATCTCAGGATCAACTGATTTGTAACAAGGGTGCTAAGTCCATTCAGTGGGGAAAGAAAAGAGTCTCTTCAATAAATTGTGCTGGGAAAACTGGATTTCCGCATGCAGGAAAACAAAATAGGACCCAAGACTCATACCACACACAATAAACAAATTCAAAATAGATTAAGGACCTAAATGTACAAACTAAAACCATAAAATTCTTAGAAGAAAAAGCAGAGGCAACGCTGTCAGGCCTAGCTTTAACAACGGTTTATGTAATACAATATCAAAAGCACAAGTGGTACCTCATAAAAATTTATAACTTGGGTTTATCAAAAGACTTTACCAAAAAGGTGAAAAGACAAGCTACCGACTGGGAGAATATCTTTGGAAACCATATAGCCGACAAGAATCTAATAACCAAAATATATATAAAACTTCGACAACTTAACAACAAAAAAACACAATCATAAAATGGACAAAGGACATGCATAGACATTTCACCAAAGAGGACATTCAAATGGACACCAAACACATGAAAAAGATGCTCAACATCATTAGCCATCAGTGAGATGTAAAACTAAACCACAATGAGATACCATTTCACTCCCACTAAGATGGCTAAGATACAAAAATAACAAATGAATGCTTACCCGTTGCTGGTAGGAATACAAAACAGTACAGCCTCTGTTGAAAAGAGTGTAGCAGTTCCGCAAAAAGCTAAAAATAGAACTACCATATGACCAAGCAATCGCACTGGTAGGTATAAGACTCAGAGACTTGTACAACAATGTTCAGTGTAGCACTGTTCACAATAGCCAAAAGGTGAAAACAACCTAAATGTCCATCAGTAGATGAATGGATAAACAAAATGTGGTACATACATACAATGGAATACTACTCAGCCAGTAGGAGAAATGAAGTCTTGATACATGCTACAATATGGATGAAGCTTGAAGACATTATTCTGAGTCCAATAATTACAAAAGGACAAATATTGTATAACCTAACTTACATAAAAAGACAAGAAAGGCAAATATATAGAGAACAAAGTTTATTAGTAGTTACCAGGGGCAGGAGGGAGGGGGAAAGACATGGTTAAAGGTGGCAAAAATATTGCATTGATTAAGCATATTGCACAGCCGATTATTGTAATTGCTGTCAATAAGTTGTACACTGGAAAAAAGTTGAATTGGCGAAAGTTGTGATAGATATATTTACAACAACAACAAAAGAGTAGCTGCTGAGGCTGCTTATGTACAACCAAAAACCTCATGGGATTCGGTTCTTTGGTTTGGAGGTTTAGGGTTATGGTTTCATGGGACATCCCAGTTAACTGACCTAAAAGGCATGTTTAGTGAGTGCTTATGTTCTACCTCCTAGTTTGTTGCATAGTGCCTGGAGTCTTAAAAGCTTGCAAGAGGCCATCCAAGGCACAACAAGGTCTCTATTCACCTGTAGTAACAGAGGAAAAAAGAGACTCAAGAATAGAAGGAAATGGAATGTGTGGTTAATTACCGGCATGAACAACTGCATCCTTTGCCATGAGACAAGAACTGTATGGTGCCCAGCTACCATTACTGAACATTTTGATCAAAGATTCTATAGAAGTATCCTGATTAAAAGTAAAAAAAAATGCAGAACAAAATTAAAAATTCTCATGGAATTCAAAGACTTTCTGGAGCCACAATCTGGATGACTCATCTTCTTAAAATCGAAATTTTTAGTTGGTGGTCTGATTGTCTATCACCCACAACCCCATCCCATCTTCCCACCCCTCATGCAACTTCTTTCTTTTTTTTTTTTTTTTTTTTCATAATTGTATTTCAGTCTCTTTATTTAATAGCAAGGTGGGAGGAGGAGGTAAAGAGGATTTTTAATGTACCTTCTTTTTATATTTTTAAAAGCATATAAAACTTGAACCCCTTTTACTGTTGTTATATCTATGTTCACACAGATGTATACATAGAGAGCCCGCATCTGTGATATACAAATGTCTCATCTTGGTCCCTGGGGCCTTTCACAACCAGATGATGACTCCTCCAACTCCGTGTCGGTACCTTTGACCAGGAACATAATGTTGGTTCTTTCTGCCTGAATTGCCCTGGGTCCTCTCCTCTACCTCCTCTCAAACCAATTCCCTCCTCCTGTCATGTAGGATCTAGCTCAAATGCCAGACACTTGGTGAAGTCTCTCCCACTCCACCAGCAGTGATTTCTACACCACTCTGTATCCTAACTTATCTGTTTACGTCAGCCTCCAGCAGGAGTCCACTCATCTCTAACAGGGGGGCACACACCCAGGGTCATGCAAGGCAATTCACTGAGATGTAGGACGAAAATCATAAAATTTCTATTTTATAAAAAAAAAATAATTTAATCTAATAAAGTAATAAATTAATTGGTCTCTGTCTTGAGACAGTTCCTATGGAAGTCTAGTATAAGAGGTATCTTTCAGAAAGAGTGGGAGTTCCACGACGTGAAAGGGAGGACATGATTAGCTTATAGAGTACAGTCATACACTGCAGTTTTGAGGGCCCACTTAAGGGGACTCATAGATTACATTAGCTAGTTATCTAGTTATAACGAAAGTTGTTGCCGGTGCTATCATTGTGTGCCGTCGAGTCAATTCTGACTCATAGTGACCCTATAAGGAAGAAGTAGAACTCCCCAAAAGGGTTTCCTAGGCTGAAATATTTATGGGAGAAGATCGCCAGATCTTTTCTCCCGCAGAGAAGCTGGTGGGTTCGAACCACCAACCTTTCAGTTAGCAGCAGAGCACTTAACCATTGCACCACCACGGTTCCTTATAACAAAACTAGCCCTGCCTAAATGGCAAGTGCTCTAAAAATCATTTTAAAAAAAAACCTATACATTGAATATAACGTGATTAAAGCAAGTACAAGAAAACAGTCAGAAAATGGTGGAGCTGACATCTCTTATTCCTAGCGGCTTGGATTAACTGCTTACTATAGACAGAAAAGCAGGAGCTCTGGTGGCACAGTGGTTAAGAGCTCGGCTGCTAACCAAAAGGTGGGCAGTTTGAATCCACCAGCCGCTCCTTGGAAATCTTATGGGGCAGTTCTACCCTGTCCTATAGGAATGTTATGAATCAGAATTAACTCGAAGGCAACAGGGTTTTTTTTTTTTTTTTTTAAATCCAACAACAATTGAGAGCCTACTGGGTACTAGACATTAGAAAAGTAAAATGATAAAAAATATACAAACATGGTCCTTGCTATCATGGAGCTTACACGATTGTCTTTAGGGTAGAAATCAAATAATCAAACAAAAGATTATATAATTAAAAACTGAATGAAGTGTTAGGTAGAAAGAAACATGGTTCAATAAGACAGCCTAACAAAACAACCTGAGGTTTTCTAGAGGGTTGGGGAGCTTTCCTGGGAAGGTTACATCTGAACAAGCCTGAAAGATGAATAGGAGGCAGTAGAAAAAGGGTAAGAGTATGGGAGTCGGGTAAGGTGGGGCAGTACCGGGTAGCATTTAAAGAAAAAGGCACAGCTTTAAGAGGACCTGCGGTGGCCAAAGCAAGCATGGTATGTCCAAGGTCTTAAGGTATATTTCAGAACTGAAAAAAAACATCAGAGTGGCTAGGACTCAAAGAGCAAACCCAAGAAGCCTGGAAGGCTAAGGTCAGAACCAGGATAAGTCGTGGGAAGTCCTCTAACTCACCTATCCTCATTGCTGCAAAGCCCCCTTTTTCTCTTAGTTCTCACAACTGGTCCACAGCCCATTCTTCCAGGCACTTCCACCAGCCAGTTCCCTGCCTACCCCTGGACCTCTCTTTGTACATGCTGTTCCCTGTGATTGAGCCTTTCTTTCAGGGGCCACCCAATCTGGCTAATTCCTACTCATCCTTCAAGTCTCAGCTTAAATGTCACTTCCTTGTAGAAGCATGCCTAAGCCCCCAAATGCCCTCTTTACATTCTCATATACCACTCTGTTAATTTTCATTTAGAGCCCTTAGCATCATTTATAATTATATAGTTACAGCTGTGTGTGCTTTTGAACATGTCTCCCTCCCTAGACTGTGAATAAACTCCATGGCAGCAGCAGTCTATCTTTTTCATCACTACCAAAGCCAAGTAGATGCACGAAGGTGCACATTTAATACTTGTTGAATTAAAATTTCCCTGCTTAATCAGCTCAATTTAAATTCTAAAGAATCAGAACCATACAGACACACACATACACAAACCTGCTAAAGGACGGCCAAATTAAGTCCTTTATCATCTCTATACCTTTAATCTGATTGTTTATTTCAGGTAACAGTAGAAGTTGGTAAGTTAACGAGCTTCAAATCAAGAATCCTTTCACTATTTAAAAAAAAAAATGTTAAGAAACAATCGCCACTGGCACATTTCCATGTCACAAAGCCAACAAAAGCCCTTGCCCCAAAATACCTTTTAATAGATTGTTATTTTACTCTTATCAGCCAAGCAAAATTAAAACACTAACTTATGCTCATAAATAAAATGCAGAAAAAGAATTATAAATTCACTCCCCAAGCTAATCTACTGTTTTTAGATAGCTCAAAATCTGCCAAAAATCAATGGGAAAAAACATCACCATCATTTACTGGCTGCCATTTTGTTCAACGTCTGGTTGAACCAGTTAATTCTATTTAAAAATGGTACATCCAAAAGGACAGGCAACGCAGAAAGTGGAGTGTTCAGGAATAAATTTCTTGATCATGTTTTATTTAAAAAAAAAAAAAAAATCAGTATTCTGAAGTCCCAATGATCAATATCTAATTTTAAGATATATTAAAAAGAAAATATTGTTTTTAATAGTAAACTTTCAATCCCTGTGTTTTTCCGTACTTTTTGGCTAAGGAGTTTTCAAATGTGAGTTGGCAAGAAAGAAAGGTTGGGTAAAGGAAAACAGGAATGGCAATATTCAATAGTTCAGGGATGCCTTTCCAGTGGTTTTCATACTTTTTGCTCTCAAGAGCTCTTGATACTCTTAAAAATTATTAGAACCTTATAAAGCTTATTTATATGGGCTATCCAAACCCACCAAATCAAACCTGTTGCCGTCCAGTGGATTCCAACTCATAGCCACCCTACAGAACAAAGTAGAACTGCCTCACAGGGTTTCCAAGGAGTGGCTGGTGGATTCAAACTGCTGACCTTTTTGTTAGCAGCCGATCTCTTAACCACTGTGCCACCAGGGCTCCGTATGTGCTATATCTATCAATATTTACTATATTAGCATTTAAAACTGAGAATTTTTTTAATATTTATTTGTTCAAAAATAATAAACATACTACCACCCAGTTTTTTTAGGAGTCTTTGGACCACATTTTGAGAACCACTGCCTTAATTCTCAAATGACCAGTCCTACCATACCAGATAACTAGATGATACCAGATATTTGAAACTGAGCAGTCATCCATCTGACACAAATGCTACTGTGTTCCTACAGTTTTAGAAATCTCATTAATCTCTTTAACATCAAGGAAGTCAACAAAGTCTAACAGTGAACGAAGAAGGCATTGGGTGTTTAATTTAGAAATGATATTTTATGTACACAACTAAGTATTTTTAAAATGGAACATAAACTTGTGTTAAGAAGGTACCGGTTCATCTTATTTAAGTTCAACCAAATCCTTATGCAATTTCCTAATACCAAAGTCCCTAACTGAGAAATCATAGACTACTGGGGATCATAGAATAATACCTGAAGGGTACAGAATAGTAATTTTTGCCTCCAATAGAAACACACCTCCCTTCTGTTTTGGAGTAAGCACCTCCTTCCCTGGTAACTGATCTTGATACTTTAGAGACAAGGAAAATAGCTACTCAGAAAAGGGTTAGGGACCTCCCCCCATCAACTAAGGTATCCTCTTTAAATCAGCACCATCTCTTACAAAGTCTCGAGCCTACCCTCTTGGGAGACAGAACATTCCCATGATACTCTACTAAAAACAGACACATAACCAGGGCAGAACAGAACTGCTTTCCAAATCCCATGATTCTTTTCAAACTCCATTTATAGATCAGACTGATACCAAGTAAAGGAGCTAGCGTTTAGCTCAATTTCTAACATGTGTGGGCTTGAGACCAAGTTTGGCACTTCTTTTGCTCATCACAATTTTACAGCTGGATAAAACCACAGATACACTGTAATAAATACATTACATCCCTCCCCCCCCCACAAAAAAAAAAATCACAAAACATTTCTATATTGGTCACAGAATCATCAAGAATAATATGTTTATAATACACTTTTAATAATCAAAATACACTTCTATATTCAATTTTTGGAACCCATATTAAGCAACCTAGCTGATAGTCTACAATACTACCAGATAAAGGATATTTCTAAAATCTAAAATCTACTCCCACTATGCAACATTATTTTGTGAGCTTTAGAATAAAACTGGCAAACCAACCATTTTACTGAAATATAACGAACTTCACGGGCTCCCCCCACCCCCTGCCCCAGCCCTAGTGATTTCTTCAGTACAATAGAAATGAAAAGAGTTCCCCAAAAGACAGGCAGTACCACCAGGACTTCACCATATAAATTAGGGTCTTTTCTCCATTTCATAAATGACCTGTTAAATGTTTTTAACATCACACTCTGTGTCTGAACTGGCCATGCGCAAGTTGCCAGGACTTGGTTTCATACAGACTTCAGAGCTGCTAGAGGTTTTCTGGTGGGGTGTGACTTTCAGGATATTAGCATATAATTTGATCTTCCGTGGTAAATTAATACAAACAGCTTCTTGGACAAGTCCTATAGAACTGAAATCCAGCCCCTGGATCGGTGCATCCTGTAGTTAGAGGAAATAATTACAGATTATTTCCGGAAAGAAAGAGTTTTGACTGAAAGAACTGTACTATAAACATTCCAGCCCTGACAGATGGACCCAAGATCTGGTTTGTGAAGAAGGGGGGAAAACAATACAAACTGTAAAAAGAGGGAAAAAAGATGAGGCTTAATTGAGTGAAATTAAGAGAAAAGTTTTGCTTATGCTACTATGTAAGAACCAAAGAATCCCCATTAAATTTACTTTAAACTGCGTACAAAACGAACTTGACATTGCTACACCCCTACCTACAAAATTAATCGATCATAAAAGTAAGCTAAGCTTCTGAGACTTCCAATGTGATCACCCACTGCATGCCTCACTGCTACCTCAAAACTAGGTTTTCTTTCACCAGGCTTGGCTACATGGAAACTGTCCCTCACTTTCCACTTCACTCCCTCTGTATCAAATGGCTGTTGTTTTCCTGCTTTGTTCCAACTGACAGGACCCCATCATCTCCCAGATGTTTCCTTACATCCTTCTCCCGTGCAGCTCCCAGGGCTCACTCCCCTCCCTCCTGTTTGCAAACGGTGACTATAACAATTTTCGTACCTGCTGATAGGAAGGACCCTGTTATTGCCCCTACAAAACACTTTTTAGATACATAACTTTGGAGTCCATTTTAAAACCCCACTTCCTCTGGAAGTCTTCAGTTATATGATAGCTCCATTCTCTCATTTCTAACTATGCCTGACCTGAACTTTCCCCTCTACCGGAATAATGCAGCTCTTTCTATCCCTCCTATTCTTAAACAAAGGATGTTTCAAGCACCTACCATCTGACAATATTGTCCCGATTCTAAGGCTAATATGATTAGCCTATAACAACTTGGAGGGGAGAGGAGATAAGATGGAAAGAAATGTCAGGGTCAGGGTCAGGGTGGCATACTTCTCTTTCTTTTTCCTTTTAATGGGAAACTAGAACATATTTCTGGGATGATGAGAAAAATCATCCTTTATACACTGACCTTACCAGAGCCTTCCTTCACATCCACACTCTACCCACCCACTTCCAAGCCCGCTTCTGTCTCAGCCCCTCCCATCCTTGCCCAGCACTGAATTATATTAACCTGCTATATCTTTTTCACAGCACACATAAAACACTGTGTGAATTTCATTCATTTTATTATCTCTTTCTCCCTCTCACCCCTCCTTTATCCACCAAAATGTAAGCAACATGAAAATAAGAACTTTGTCAGCTCATGGCTACATTCCTGTGTCTGGTACATATCAGGAACTCAATATAAACTAAAATACATTAATTTTCATTTCTAAGTCTATGCTATACTTTGGACTGGGCGGGAATGTGAGGTTTTAGGAATTTTATACAGCTTGGCAAGGAACTGACTGAAGGAAGAGGGTGCTCTATGTCCTCAAGTTAATACAGGAGCGACCAGGTGTTTGAGGTAAATTAAAAGATATCATTTGAAACTTGGATTCCAGTTTTCAAGGGTGTCATCCAAGAGAAGCAGCCAAACAAAAAGACGGCTGGCAGACTCCGGGTATACCAGACAACTCCCTGATGGACAATATCCCATTTGGAAAGGATTGCTTGGATCTCTAGTTGCAGACACCAGCTGATATGCCCAGAGACATCCCCAGTGACCTCTGAGACAGCTTCTGTAGCTTGAAAATACATCCCCTACAAGTCAGAAATTGACATATTATCTCCCCCCTCCCCTCAAAGTCTTCTAACAGTTATTGACGCTATGTGGAAAGCCATGCTTCCATGCCTATAAATAACTCCCAGAAAGAACCCAAGGAAGTGTCGGGAGAAAAACAGACCTGGCTGATAGAAGCCATAGACTCAACCAGAGGTTACAATTAGCAATTAGTACATTTGGAGAAAAAGAAAATTGTAACATCTTCTGCATCAGATGTTATCCCTTCAGGAGTTTTAAACAAAACACTTGGCCGCTGAATTCAAGGAAGGCTGAATCCGGAGCCTGGTCTTAACAGAAAGGAACTATGAGTTGGAATCAATTAGATGGCAAAGGGTTTGGTTTGGTTTTGGTATCTAATTAAATGTCCCTGGATAATGCCATTAATTAACACAATGATAACTTAATATACAGTTTTGCACCTTTTTATAAAAATCAAAATAAGTTTTGGAAGTTCTTCCATATTAATGTTCCTTTTTTTTTTAAATGGATGCCTAGTATTCTACCACCATCTCCCTGAATGGTGCAAATGATTAACATGCTCAGTTGCTGACCGAAAGGTTGGCAATTCTAACCCACCTAGAGGCATCTCGAAAGAAAAGCCTGGCAATTTACTTCTGAAAAATCAAGTCATTGAAAACCCTATGGAGCACAGTTTTACTTTGATACACATGGGGTCCCCATGAGTCCAAATGGCAATTTGTTATCTATTTAAACAGATCAGCATCAGCAACTAACTTTATCTGCATATCATTGATTCTAGGAAACTTTGCCTATTAGGCTGATATCATTAAACCTATAGTTATTCACAGACCCCTGGTGGCATGATGGTTAAGAGCTCTCCTGCTAACCAAAAGGTTGGCAGTTTGAATCTACCAGCCGCTTCTTGGAAACCCTATAGGGCAGTTCTACTCTGTCCTATAGGGTCACTATGAGTCGTAATCGACTCGATGACAACAAGTTTTTTATAGTTATTTACAATTTAATAGTTTCTCCAGGTGGTATATTAAATATCAACCAAATTAACCTACTCTACATAGTGGAGTGACTAACATGAATCTTTGAGAAGACTTTTCTTAGTGGTCTTTCTTCTCTTCCCTCCTCCAGCTAGAATGTGATTAATGGAATTCTCTCACAACTTAGCTTGAAATATGCTTTTGCCGGTAGAGCAGCTAAAGCAGAATCAGATAATTGTGGTATGACTCAACAAATGCACAGCTGTTCATTTAAATATATCCATCAAAAGTATAAATACGATCATAAGAAAGAAAATGAACCATGTACACAAGGTCAGTGCACAAGCTGAACGGGTTAGCATGGAAGCAACCACAACAGAAAACAAGGAGGAGAAGGCGAGATGAGGCAGAGAGAGGTTTAGGATACCGGGTAGAAAGAGACCAGAGAGCTGATGTAACCAAAAAAACCACCCACCCAATCAAAAAAACACTCACTGACCTGAGCAGGAAAACAACGTGAAGTTAAAAGTAAAAAATAAACGTGCTATACTCAATGAACACTCAAAGAACAAAAAAAAAAAAAAAAAGATGATGCCCCTAAGTACACAAAGGGAGAAAGCCTAAAGGCTAGAAAATAATGAATCCTATCTGTAATTCAGAACAAAACAAAGACCCCGAGGCAGAGGAAAATAAGAGAAACAGAAGTCTAGTATCCGTCCCCTTTCCATAGCCCTAGAAGACCAAGATTATGAAAATGTGGGAATCTCTCCAATTGTCCCAAAGTAAATAACTGAAAGCCATCACTCCCTATTAGTGACCCCTGTGGCTGTGTTCTATACACACATTAGGTCGTGATGAGTAAGAATTGACTAGACAGCAACTGGTGGTATACACAAGACAGTGACACTTTAGTGTGAGGAAAATGAAACCAAGAATGAGAAAGTAAAGAGAGGGGCGGAGCAGGGCAGGGCTGAACAAGAAAAATGTGTATCTCCAGCCCTCCAGACTCCCATTCCTTCCTTCTTTCTCTGGGATGGACAAGTTTATGCCCTCCTCTTGGGCCTAGTAAGAACCTGAGAAGCTGAAGCACTGAAAAGACTTTGGTGTCCTCTTCTTTATTATGTAATTGAAAATAATCACAAATGAAAGGAACATCCACTCCATGATGACTATTACCAAGTTTTCCTTAAACTACCAAAACCCAAATTCTTTTCAAATAAGAATTTCTTTCTGGTGGTGGGGGGCTTGTTTTCTCGGGACCCAAAGCACATGCTTAGTCTGACTCCTGGGTTATCCTGCACTGCCAACCATTCACATTCTCGTTTACAGGAAAATCCCTCTTCTATTATTATAAGGAAACTCTGGTGGTGTAGTGGTTAAGAGCTAAGTCTGCTAACCAAAAGGTCAGCAGTTCGAATCCACCAGGCGCCCCTTGGAAACTCTACGGGGCAGTTCTACTCTGTCCTATAGGGTCGCTATGAGTCGGAATCGACTCAACAGCAATGAGTTTGGGTTTTTTTGGTTTTATTATTATAAGCAACAACTACTTCAACCATCACGACCTTCCTCAACCCCAAGTCCCCATATATCTAACCCTCTTCATTCTTTCACAGAAAACTTTCTAAAAAGAGCAATCTACACAGGGTCCCTCTCCATTCAGTCCTTGATCCACAGTGTTCAGCCCAAGTCAATTCATTGAAATACCTTTTGCAAAGTTTACGGTTCTTTTTAGTCTTTATCCTTCAGAATCACAGAGCTTTCTCAAAACACAGATTCCCTGGCCTCACCCCTAGAGATTTTGATTGAGGTGATCTGAGATGAGGCCTAGAAATCCCCCATTCCCGCCAGGAATCCAGGCAATGTTGAGGATGCTGAGGGTGACCTCACTTGTCCATTCTGTAGCGTGGCAATGCTGATGACTTCATGTTTCTTCCCAAAACTCGTCCCTAACTGGGATTCACTTTATGGTTTGGTCCTTCTCACTTTTCTTGGATGAGGGGCTCCTCTTCCACCACTTGGACCTTAAATCTTGGTTTCCCCCGGGGCCCCACACCTCAGCCTTCTCTTCTCACTCACCATTTCATCTATTTTCTTAGCTTCTGGGACTACTATAAGCCATGGAGGCTGAGCCACCAGGGTGATAATGGAATCACCCATTGTTAGTCATTTCCTCCTCCCTGTGCCTATTCCTTCCTAATCACTTTCCCCTACCGTATGCTCTTCCCTTTTCACTGGTTTTAAAATTATTTTTTAAGCATTTTTTAAAGTATAATAAACTCCATTTTTTACCTCCTGGTTTAAAAAATAAGCAACATCGTATCACCAAGTTTCAAAAATAAGCAATCTTATTTCCTCTATTCTGTCCATTTTTTTCCTGAAGTATTTTAAAGAGAATCTCAGATGTCATATCATTTCACCCACTAATTCTAACAGATAAAGACTTTTTCTAAGCACAACTACAAAACTATCATTCTGCCTAACAAAATAAGAATTACTTCTTCCCTAAATATCATCTAAAACCTAATCAGTGTTTAAATTTCCCTCTTTCAAACAGCTATAAACACCTCCCTCAACACACACACACACACACACACAACCCTGAGGGAAGAATGGAAATAACATACAAAAAAGAAATTGTTGTTATCCATTTACAAGTATCATAATTACTGGTGCAGTGTTAATATCATGGCAGAATTGAGACTACTGTGTATATAACGTGAGATAAAGCAAATGAGTAACTATGGCATATTCTAATTCTATCATTCCCCACTATTCTGGAGAACCAGAATTCTCTGTGTGAAATAAAGGAGATACAGATATAATGTAGAAAACGTTAAATAAAAATCTTATAAACTGAATTTGAATTGGAAGTATCAGTATGAACCCATGAACCACTTCATATTCCTGTTCTGTCTACTAAAAAGGCCAAAAAACAATGACCAACCCAGGAGCAGTGAGCATCCCTGGTGCCCAGACTGTGGCTTTAAAACACCATTTGTTTTGTGTGGATTTCTGAATCTGTGTTTTATTTCACAATAAAAAGGTAAACGAGAAAAGACAAAAGCTAACTTTTTTTTGTTTAAGAATAAATGTGCAGACTTTAAGTTTAAAAAAAAAAAAAAAAAAGACAAAAAAACACAACACTAGGGAAGTAAAAGATTCCTCGGGTGGCACAACTGGTTAAGCAGTCAGCTACTAACCAAAATGTTGGTGGTTAGGATCCACCCTGGGGCACTTCGGAAGACAGGCCTAGCTTTCTGAAAGATCACAGCCGTTGAAAACCCTACGGAGCACAGCTCTACTCTGAAACACGTGAAGTCACCATGAGTAGGAATCAACTCAATGGCAACTGGTTTGGTTGTTTTTTTTTTTTAATAGGCTGTTCTACTGATCTGTTCTGCTCATGCTGGGACTGTCAAGCGAGAGAAAAACAAACTTTTATGTTCTTTGAACCTAGCATATTTCAGCCTCTCGGTTACAGCAACTCAGCCTTACCCTAATTAATAGAGCACCTAGGGAAAAATTAACTTGGATTCATACCTTACATTCCAGATGGATCAAAGATTTAAAGCTTAAAAAAAGAACCACATGATACTAACAAAAAAATGTAAAATTTTACAATCTAGAAATGGAGAGTGTCTTTTAACCATGATACAAAAAAACTCTGAAGCCATAAAAATTGATTATATATTGATTGCTCTAAATCTATGTATTCATCTTTCATTGACCATTCCTTCCACTAGAATGTAAGCTATATGGGGCAGGGTCTGTTTTCTTCACTAATGTATAGCCTGGTGCCTGATACCTGAGAGGCATTCAATAAATATTTGTTGAATGAATAAATTGGTAAGTTTAACTGTACAAAATTTTTAATAATCTACACAGCAAAATAATTATTTTTATATAAATGATCAACTGGGGAAAAAGTAAATATTGCATATCACAAGGAGGAAAAGAAACAGCTAATTTTGTTAGTGCATAAAGAGCTCCTACAGCCTGATAATACCAAGATCAATCAACCAATAGGAAAATAGACAAAGGATTTGAACAGAGTGAACAGAACAGGAAATACAAATGGTTTTTAAACTCATAAAAATATGTTCTACATCCATCACAATAAGAAAAATGCAAATTAAGGCTACATTAAATTGACACTTCTCACCTATCAGTTTGGCAAGAAAACAAGGCTTGACATCATATTGTGATTGGCAAGGGTATGAAGAAGTAGTGTTCTCATCCACTGCTGGTGAAATCCAAAACTTTTCAAGCTCTATGAGCAGAGCAAGTTGGCAATAAATATCTACCAAAATTAAAACACATGTACCCTTTGACCCAGCAATTCCACTTCTAGAAATGGATCTCACAATACATTCACACTTTTGAAATGATGTATGTACAAGAGTATTCCCTACAGCCTTGGCTGTGACAATAAAAAGCTAAAAACTGGAAATAATCTATATGCCCATCACTATAGTAATGGTTAAATAAATGACAGGACACACTTCTCTAAAGTGGAATATTAAGCATTCACTAAAAAAAAAATGAAGCACTAGTATGGAAGAAATTCCAAAAATATTTTGGTGGGGGAAAAATAAGGAGCCAAATAGTATATATTAAATTACTATTTGTGTCAAAAGAATAGTAATAATCTATATGTTATGTGCTTACATATTACATAAATATTGAAATCTATGAAAGAATATGCAAGAAACTGATAACAGTGCTTGCCTCTAGGAAGGGTGCCTGGGGGACGGGGACAAGAGGCCTATTCTTCTCTACACACTCTTTTGTATCTCTTTAACTTTGTACACCTTGATCATATTACCTTTCTAAAATACTTTATAAAATAACAAAAATAAAAATTTTCACCCCCCAACCCCAGATATCTGAAAGCTTCTCTGATGTTCTCACTATGAACCATATTAGGAAACTACTGAGCTGAACAATTTTAACCTTGTTTCATAATTAAGAATCACAGAGTTAGCAATTAACTGTCACTCTTCCTCTTCCCTCAAATATAAATATACACACACGTGTGTGTGTGTGTTTTGTGTATATATATGTCTAAAATAAAATCAGGCTCTTAAATCTATCCCTGTTACTCATTACTTTCCCTTAAAACTAATTCAACTCCATGCCATCTTAAACGAGCATAAAACTACCTCAAAACGCCCAGAGGATGGTAGCCAGAACTAACAATTATGCTAATATATTAACAGAGCCTAGCACCAAAGAAGTTCCTTCCAGGCCTCCAGAAAATGAAAATTTGACATAACTGACACCTTAGCAACAGCCCAAAGCAGTGCATCATCTGCAATGGAAAATAAAAATTCGCATCCTTAACGACTAAAAGTCCAATGTCAACAGTCACAGCCTTCAGTTCTTTACCCTAATGCAAAAGGGCCCTCCCCCTTTTATATTATAAACTAACCCGTTACTAAAGGACTAGTTTTTATTATGTTACAGCTATATAAAGGAACACTAAACAGTCATTACTGAGACTGAGATTAAGTTCTGTTTAAAAGAAAAAAATATTCACAATATATCAAGTTGGGGGGGAGTTGTAAAATAAAATATTTTGTTATATTCCAACGATTTTTCAACATAATTAATATGCATATTTTATTTGTGTATGAAAATGCTTATATATGAAAAAGTCTGTATGTGAAAAAGCATGTTTCAAACTATTAGCCAAGGGTAAAAGAGAGAAGGAAGGGAGGAACTTCTATATTCACACATGTCTGTGCTCTATACTGTTTTGTATGACTTAAAATTAAATAATCAAAGATAAAATTTTATACAAAGATTAAGTATTTTTAAAATAATAAATGAGAATTTCCTTAAAAAAGAAAGCACCTGACAGTTACCAGAAACCTTCTGGAAAAGTGTTAAACCTGAGGAGGCCATAGAGACCAACCCCGGCAGGCTTTAACCCTGAATTTCTATCTTCCGTCTCTGTATACAAGGATCAAACCATATCTGAGCAATCCTAACTTTAAATCAGCAAGACACACTCATTACCATTTAGCACTTCAGCCCTCTCCCCGCAGAAACATTTTACTGACTCTATTCCAAAGTAGGTATTTGCATTACCCCCAAAACATAACATAACCTTAACAGCGTTTTATCCTAGTAGAAAAACTTTTTTCCATAGGTTTCAAAGTATTCCATAGGAAACATATTATTAAAATTTAATGGCCCAGTAAAGTGAAAGAATAACAGAAGCATTTTATACACAGGGAAATGTTGGTCATTTTGAACAGTTTGGCCAAATTGAAAGACTGGCTGTGCAGATACACCAAGAAAAGCCTGCCTTCAAGGCAATGCAAGAACTATTAGGCTAGGTCCTAACTTTCTTATACTGGATCCATATAAACTAACAAAATGCTCATTTGTGGCTAAAAATTTACCGTGTAGATTTGATCTCTGCCAAAGGGCATTGAAAGAGGTGATGTGTTGAAATGGCTCTACTGCCAACTCTGGCAGTGCTCCTCCAAGAGCTGCTGGGGAAAAGCTGACTCAGCTACCTTAAAGCTGGCTCCCGGTCATATCTTCCCACAGTCCTTCAAGCAGCGTGCCCTTGTTCAGAGCTGATGCTCATTCACCGAGAGACGTGGGAAGAGGAGAGGTGTTCCCAGAGTCTCCTGGAATAATGAGTTCTCCAGCAGCTCACACTATGGCAATGCAGTGTTCACAAGAGGCTCGGGGCTGCAGAGGGAAAGAAGAAAGAAAACCAGCTAAGCAGAAGAAAACTCTGCAGTTGTGAATGTGCTGGCTCAAGGAATTGCACACTTGACAAGCCTTCCAATTGGGATACGACCACAAAACTCACGCCAATTTACAAGTGAAGCGAGTATGGGAAGAGTTGGAAAACAATGGATAGGAAGTGTGTTGAGGTCATGGATGGGTACCGGTCTTTTAAGTATTTTTCTAAATGACACAAAAATTAGTAAGATCTGCAGCTGTTAAATGTCAAAGTCCTGTTCTTATAAAGCCCTTATACCATGTATACTAGCCCATTACAAAAAAAAAAAAAAGACTATATATGAATTTTTTTAATTTACAGTGTTTCCATGAATTTAGTGTTGTAAAAACATAGGTAACACAATCATTGTTTAGGAAGCCTTGAGTTTTCTGTTCATGGTGATGGAAAATTTGGCAATGGATATTGGTGATGATTGAGCTCACAGAATTGTACATGTGAAAAATGTTGAACATGCAAACGTTGTATGTTACTTATTACATGCACTTGATTAAAAAAAAAAGTGTAAGCAGTATGAAAGTATAGAAGTAAAAGTCTTCCTCCCTGTCCACAGTCCTGGCCCCTTCTAGTGACATCCAGTGTACCAAGGTAACCAGTTTCTTGTGTATCCACCCAGAAATAATCTGTTTCTGGTCCATTTCAACTCACATTCTCAATAGCAGATGCCCTCATAGAACTAGTTCAAAGGCTTATAAAACAATGGTAGGGAAGGAGCACAAAGCGGAAGGAAGGGGGCTCTAGATAACTAACAAAAAACAAAAAGCCACCCAAGTTCCCTTTCCTTTAGGAAGACTTTAAAAACATCAACATTTACCAAAGGAAAAGGAAATTTTTATTAGAACCGAGCTTTCCCATTCAAATAGTTAAATAACACAGAACATTGAAGAACTTACTTCTTTAGAAAAATAGCACCTCAAGGAACATTTTGCCAAAAGTCATTTCATGTAAATAAATCAAAGTAGAAAACAAACCCAAAATACAGCATTTCTAAATAATTACATGGGAAAAAAGTCTTCACATCAACCTGGGAATTCAAGGAAAATATTTTACCAATAATATTAAATCTTTCCTCACTTCACCTTAAATTTAGGCTATCTATTTGTAAAGAAAATTAAGACATTCAAAAGTCACACTAAAAATAAGACACATACATATCCAAATAACTGGAGGGATTGGCTTACTGGGTTAAAAGGCTTGGGACCACAGTCTTGAGGGACAACTTAGTCAACTGGCATAACACAGTTCACAAAGATAATGTTCTACATCCTAGTTTGGTGAGTAGTATAAGGGGTCTGAGAAAGCTTGTGAGTTCCCACTTTGCTGAGTAGCGTCTGGGGTCTTAGAAGCTAGCGAGTGCCCATCTAAGATGCATCAATTGGTCCCAACCGACCTGAAGCAAAGGAGAATGAAGAACACCAAAGACACAAAGAAAATATTAGCCCGAGAGACAAAAAGGGCCACATAAACCAGAGACTGCATCAGCCTGAGACTAGAAGAACTAAGTGGTGCCCAGCTACCAGCAATGACCGCCCTGACAGGGAACACAACAGAGAGTCCCTAATGGAGCAGGAGAAAAGTGGGGTGCAGAACTCAAATTCTAGTAAAAAAGATCAGACTTAATGGTCTGACACTGGAGGAACCCCAGAAGACATGGCCCCCGGACTCTGTTAACCCAGAATTAAAACCATTCCCTAAGCCAACTCTTCAGACAAAGATTAGGCTGGACTATAGGACATAAAATGATACTCGTGAAGAGTGTGCTTCTTAGTTCAAGTAGACACAAGAGACTAAATGGGCAGCTCCTGTCCAAAGGAGAGATAAGAAGGCAGAAAGGGACAGGAAGGAGCTGGTTGAACGGACATTGGAAATCCGGGGTGGAAAGGAGGAGTGTGCTGTCACATTATAGGGGTAGCAACTAGGGTCACATAATAATGTGTGTATAAATTTTTGTATAAGAAATTAACTTGAGCTGTAAGCTTTCACCTAAAGCACAATTAAAAAAAAAAAAAGCTTGCAAGAGTGGCCATCTAAGGCACAACTATTGGTCTCCGCTCATACGGAGCAAAAGAGAATGAAGGAAATCAAGGGCTCAAAGAAGAAACTAGTCCACAGGACTAATAGCTATCTCTTCTAACCTGAGACCAGAAGAACTAGATGGTGCCCAGCTACCACTACCTACCGTTCTGACCAGGGACACAATATGAGCTTCCAGATAGAACAGGAGAAAAATGTAGAACAAAAACTCAAATTCCTAAAAATGGGCAGACCTACTGGACTGACAGAGGCTAGAGAACCCCCGAGACTAGTGCCCTGAGATAACCTTTGGACTTGGAATTGAAGCTATTTCTGCAGGTCACCTTTCAGCCAAATAATAGATCCGCTTATAAAATAAACAGTATCACTCATGAGTAATGTGCTCCCTTAAACACTTAACTGTAAGAGACCAAACGGCAACATTTACCCAAAAGCAAAGATGAAAAAGCAAGGAGGGGAGGGGAAGCTAGATCAATGGAAACAGAACAGAATGGAAATCTAATGAGAATGCTGACACATTGGAAAAATTGTAACCAATGGCATGGAACAATCTGTATAAAAACTGTTAAAGGGGAACCTAATTTGCTGTGTAAACTTTCACCTAAAACACAGTAAAATGTTATTTAAAAAATAATGACACATATATCTCCCTCATAAATAGGTCAACCAGATATTCAACATTTTCAGCAATCATATAGCAAAGTTAAGGGGTGAAAATCCATTCCTAAAGTGGGCATCCTTAAAAACAAACTCATCAGCTAAGCAACACCCACAAACCTTTGCTTTTCAAAACAAACTGTTGAAATACTGGTGTTTTCTAAGGTTTCAGAGCCAGAGAAATTTGTTGGGTTCACACTGAGGTGCTCTCCCCTCCTGCCGAAGATTAACTGCATTTTAGGAGAAGCCTAGAGCTAAACTGTCCTGCCTAGAGATTCAGTCAACCCTGTACTTGAGCTATAGGCACTGTGTTAGAGGAAAATTTAAATAAGCAATAGAAAGAGGAAAACAATGGTGCATATTTTTCTGATTCTCTTTTTAATAACCAGAGATTGACTTTTTTTTTTTAAATTACAAAGTTGCTTCTCTTTCCCTTCCAATTTCCTAACCCTGTCACCTTCAGTGCCGGAAATTCCTTCCTATCCTTTCAAGACAGGTTCAGGTTCTCCTGCCTCTCATCAACCTTCTCTGATGATTCTTAGATTTTCCAGATCTTTCCCATTCAAATTCGTCTGGCACTCACTACTCTGCCTTGTACTAGGCTTGTTTCAAAACCAATCCAAATCTAGGCTCGTTGTTGTTGGTTGCCACTGAATCCATTCCAACTCCTGGCAATCTCATGGGTGCAGTTTAGAACCGCACCATAGGGTTTCCAAGGCTGTGGGTTGTGACCTTTCACAGATCTCTAGGCCTGTCTTCCAAGGTACCTGTGGGTAAGTTTGAACTTTCAGCCTTTTGGCTAGTAGTCAAGTGCTTAACTATGTGCACCACCCAAGGTGACCAAAGCTAGGAGAGCATCACGTATTATTCTTTTGCTGTATTTTTCCTTCATGGAACCTAGCATATAGTTGGTGTTCAAGAGTTACTGGACAAAAAAAATCAAGTCTCCAAATTAAATATAATTTAATGTATATTTGTTTTAAAATTTATCAGGCTCTCAAATAATAGTCCATGAATTGAACTCAAAACTGTGGTGTACTACCCATATGATCCAGCAATCCCGCTCCTTGTAATATACCCTAGAGAAATAAGAGCCATCACATGAATAGATAATATGTACACCCATGTTTACTGTAGCACTGTTCACGATAAGCAAAAAAAACATGGAAACAACCTAGGCACCCATCAGTGGATGAATGGATAAGCAAATTATGGTATATTCACACAATGGAATACTACATAACAATAAACAACAACAATGAATCTGTGAAACATCTTATAACATGGAGGAATCGGGAAGGCATTATGCTGAGTGAATTTAGTCAGTCGCAAAAGGACAAGTATTGTATAAGGCCACTATTAAAGAACTCAAGAAAAGGTTTAAATACAGAAAAAAACATTCTTTGATGGTTACGAGGGTGGGGAGGGAGGGAGAGGGTTATTCACTAACTAGATAGGAGACAAGAATTATCTTAGGTGAAGGGAAGGACAGCACACACTACAGCGGAAGTCAGCACAACTGGACTAAACCAAAGCTAGTAAGTTTCCTGAATACAACCAAACACTTTGAGGGAGAGAGTAGCAGGGGTGGGGGTCTGGGGACCATGGTTTCAGGGGACATCTAGGTCAACTGGCATAACAAAGGTTATTAAGGAAATATTCTGCATCCTACTTTGGTGAGTGGCATCGGGGATCTTAAAAGCTAGTGACGCTAAGATGCGTCAATTGGTCCCTACCCACCTGGAGTAACGGAGAACGAAGAACACCAAAGTCACAACGAGAGTATTAGCCCAAGAGACAGAAAGGGCTACATAAACCAGAGACTTTATCAGCCTGAGACCACAAGAACTAGATGGTACCCAGCTACCACCAATGACCGCCCTGACAGGGAACACAACAGAGAATCCCTGATGGAGGAGAAAAGTGGGGTGCAGAACTCAAATTCTAGTAAAAAGAGGAGACTTAATGGTCTGACAGAGACTGGAGGAACCCCAGAAACCATGGCCCCAAGACTCTCTGTCAACCCAGAACTAAAACCATTCCCAAAGCCAACTCTTCAGACAAAGATTAGACTGGACTATGGGACATAAAATGATACTCGTGAAGAGTGTGCTTCTTAGCTCAAGTAGATACATGAGACTAAATGGGAAGCTCCTGTCCAGAGGTGAGATGAGAAGGCAGAGATGGTCAGGAGCTGGCTGAATGGACACGGGAAATCTGGGGTGGAAAAGAAGAGCGTGCTATCATAGCATAGGCAGAGCAATTAGGGTCACATAACAATGTATGTATAAATTTCTGTATGAGACTAACTTGAACTGTAAACTTTCACTTAAAGTACAATAATAAAATCTATTTTTTAAAAAAAACCTGTGGTGTACTACAAGAAAAAACAGGTTGATAAGATGGAAGCTAACAGGTTTCAGTGGAGCTTCCAGACTAAGACAGACTAGGAAGAAAGGGCCAGTGATCTACTTCCAAAAATCAACCAGTGAAAACCCTATGGATCACAACTGTGAAACTGGTAAAACTGGCACAGGACTAGGCAGTGTTTCATTTCATTGTGCATCGGTCACCATGAGTAGAGGCAGACTCAACAGCAGCTAACAACAACAGAAGTACAGTGCAAATTCCAGGATATCTAACTCTTCAAATGTTCTACTAAGAGCCCATCACCTCACAAATGCCCTTCATGCCAAAAGGTAAACTTGGAAGATCCTGAAAGGTAGTGGAAAACATTAGTGTTCAAAATCCCAAAAATGATTTTTAACGAAGACATGCACCAATTAAAATCGGTGTTACAAAATAAATACCTATATAGCAAATTTCAGCAACTTGTCTCAAAACTTTCATTGAGCTGAGCTTTTGCAAAAACTCAGCCAACTCATTTGTTTGGCTATGGAGTTTTAATTGCTGGCAGCTAATCATGCCCTGTAAAAACTTGACCCATAAAGGTCAGGGGCACATTCCTGTGGTGCAGGTAGGAGGGTGAGCATGAGGAAGGGGAAAAAGAAATCCCACCAAATTGTCTAGCTCCCACTGCAGGTGTTTAACATATAAGTACACTTTTCTTTAATCCAGTTTAAAAGAACATACATACATTCTTAAAAGAACATTCTTAAAAAGTCATTGTAATATGACGGGACCAGAGTAACAGGCAAGCATGCAAAGTACTTAAAATCAAACAAATTTTTGGCAGTTAACACAGCAGCTAAGCAACAGGAATTAAAAAAAAAAAAAAAAATCAGGCCAAGTTCTCATAACTTTTTGGTTCTAACTATATCCTTGGCTTATAGAAATTACAGCTTCTAGATACTGTAAAGCCCTGCCCTTTCAAGACACCATCTCCTACCTTCCCCATCTGTCCACCAGTACACCAACCCAAATAAACCATGGTGTCTCTACTGTTAACTGAAATTACTTTTAAAAAGCAGCATATGGTGGCAAGAACATGGACTTAGGAAGCAGCCAAACACAGTTTTCCAACCTACTAAATGGGATCTTACAAGAATCATTTAACCTCCGAGTTTGTTTCCTTTTCCATACCAGTTACCAGTTGCAGGTGAATCATCCGACTCATAGTGACCCAATGTGTTTCAGAGTGAAACTATGCTCCATCCGGTTTTCATGGCTGTGACCTTTCGGAAGCAAATAGCTGGCCTTTCTACCACGGCGCCTCTCTGGCAGGGTCTGACCCGTCAACCTTTCAGCTAGTACCTGAGCGCTTAACCATTTTCACCACCCAGGGACTCCTTTTTCATAAAAGGAACTAAATACCTCTCACCTTCAAGAGTTGCTAACAATGCCAGCTATCTTTTAACAAAAGAAAACTGAGAGGAAGATATATTATTCTCATTTTATAGATAAGAAAACAGCTGTTCAGAGAGGTTAAGTAAGAGTGTCCAAGGTCACATTTTTTACTAAGTGACAAAACAAGAATTAACCCATGTTTTTCTGACTTCAAAATCTGTGTTCTTAATTACCAGTAAGTTAAATTGCCTCTTGACTGTTTTTAAGAACTGAACTGAATGTTCATAGTAGATATTTTTAGTTCCTTTTCCTGTCATCTACCCCTTAGGATAATTGAAGCGCTAAAGCAGTGCGGTAAGAAAAGTGTAAAACACATCAATCCCAAACAATAACACAGATCATCTGCATGATACTACAAATGGCCTTTTGTTCTGGCTCTAAAATAATATTGGTACAATCAAGCATGTAAATGTTGAGTATCCTTGAAGCTTAATCTACTCCAGATGCTTGAATATGTGGAAAAGACAGGTATGACCTATTAGTAATTCTGGAGACAGGCAAAATTCCCAAGATTCTCAATCTCCCAGTGGAAAAAAATAGGTCACATGTCCTAAACGCTGATAACTCAGTGTCTGGAACAGGAAAAAGAGGGAAAGTCACATGAAGTTGAGGAAAGATGAATGCTGAATCAGGAAATAGAGGGAGTATGGATGAGACATAGCAAATCCTCCTATATTGTTGTTGATTCTTTGAGTGGATTCCACCTTGTGTGACAGAGTAGAACTGCCCCACAGGGTTTTCTTGGCTGTAATCTTTACAGAAGCAGAACACCATGTCTTTTTCCCACGGAGCTGCCACTGGGTGGGATGGAACCTCTAACCTTACCACAGCTGAGCACTTAACCATTTGCCACCTATAAATTACCCTTTAGGATTTAGGAATGAGACATGGGATTTCCCATTTCACCAGAATTCCCCAGATTATAAGTTATTCTTAAAACACTTCCAAACATTATTTATCATGGATCTCTAAAAAGTAAGAAAATTGTTAAATAAATAAGAAATGCTAGACTTAGAGTTGTAGCCTATAGCAAATATTCAAATGCTGGAAAATGCCAGTGAACATTATTGGATAGTATTTCAATGGAAGGGCTAAATCCAACCTGCTGCCTGTTTTTGTAAATAAAAGTGTTACTGGAATACAGACACACTTGTTCATTTTACATATAGCCCATGGCTGCTTTCACACTCCATGGCAGAGTTGGTAGCTGTGATGGAGTCCGTATGGCCCACAAAACCTAAAATATTTACTATCTGATTCTTTATAGAAAAAGTTTGCTGACCCCTGCAATAACCTGCATTCAGATCTACTAGCAAAGTTAACAGCACTACACAGAATAACATGTTGAAATCGCCAATTTAAAGACTTATTTTGCTTCGAAAACATTTCTTGGCAGGCTACTCATAGGGTTTGTATAAAATATGCTATGCATATAAACTCATATTTATTTTATTTCCAAGAATGACTCACCAGTAGCAGCAGACAGGGCAATGAATACACATTTATAACATGGCAACAGCTACAAGCAATTGTGACTCCTACATGCTGCTGTCCTGCCCAGGTTCTGGGAAATGTCAGTCTTATCCTTCAGCGGGGTCAGCTTTTCCTGTTCTTGCTTTCAACTTGCTATTCATAGATTCTTTCCATCTACTAACGTCTCTATGTTGATTCTTTTAATTATCACAGGAGAATTATAACACTTTTCCCCATTTACCTGATTTCTTAACTGATTTTTCTCAGAATTTGGAAAAACATACAAATTTCCAAAGCAATGTTGGGAAAGAATTCTACCATGGAAACTCTCTTCTCTATAGGTATATATTTATATACAGAGCAGGGATCAAACTAAAAACTAAATAAAGTTGCTGTCCAGTCAACTGCGACTTATGGCGACCCCATGTGTGTCAGAGAACTGTGCTCCACAGGGGTTTCAATGGCTAATTTTTCAGAAGTAGACTGCCAGGACTATCTTCCAAGGCACCTCTGGGTAGACTTGAGGTTAGGAGCCAAGCATATCAATTGTTTGCACTACTAGACTTTTAAAGGATTGGGAAGAGTTGGGAAGGGGAGACATAGCATGGGGAAGAACAAGATCTCTAGCATGTTTTCAGGAAAAGATGAAGGTCTGCTTCACAGCCTAGAGAGAGGACAGACCAAAGCAGAAGACAGGACAAAAACAGGATTTCCTAAGTTTTAGGCCCCAGCGATGGATTTAAGGCCCAAATAGCAGAGCACCTTTCTCCTCTAGAATTTGAAGCATAATTTGACTGACACTAGAGGGACGTGCTGTGGATATGACAGGATGAATGTAATGAAACAACCATACATTTGAAATACCACACTGCACTTCTGAAGGGAACCTGCTTATACTCTGTAACCTCAAAAACCCTCAACTGAAGTGGTCTGGTGGTCCACCAAAGTCCCATTCACATGTCCAGACAAAGATACATTCATGTGTGCCAGAAGTATAAGGTAAGAGGACCAATGGTAAAACCTGAGGGGAACAAAGACAATGGAATATCATAGCAAAAAGAGGGTTCCGGGCTTGAACCAGAGTCCTGGGTTGAATCCCAGCCCTGCCACTCACTAGTCATGTAATCTCAGGCCACCTGTTCAAGCCACAGTCTCCCACTGGCAAAATGGGCATCGTTGACTTTCTTGCAGAGCCACCATGTGTGAAGAACTAGGCACACAGTGAGTGCTAATAAATGGTAGCTATTATTATAATCTAAGGCACATCTGTACGAGAAGGAGAGAGTGATGAGGACTTGAGAATCACATGGGTTTAATTATTAGATCGAATCATATGAAATTTAGAAATTTGACCATTTTGACTCATAAAATGGCAATTTTTAAATAAGTATTATAAAGGGCCCTGCAGGGAAGCCTGAAAGGAGGGAACATGAAAGACTAAGAGCCCCATACTCATCTCCTGGCTAGTGGCAGCTTAGAGGAAATCCAGACACCAGATGGGAAGGCTACAGACTAAAATAGAATGCCCGTTAGTCAATGCCTCACCAGATATGAGGTGTGACTTCAGGAAGAGCAGATTACACAAAAGACAGATACACACAAATGTACATGCACATGTGGACACACACACTCTTCACTCCTAGGCAGCCTGTATACTTCACTCTTCTTTCTCTCTTTTCCTTCCCCATTCCTGTTGTCTCATTTTTCTCTCCTTAGTTCTTTCCCTATGAAGACTCCATGGTGTCTCGTTAACCAGTTTGGGAAGGAAATATACACAGTATTTCTGGTCAACTGATGTTACTGATTATACAGCAAGCCTTTCTGTGGGTCTTTTAGAGCAGCTGGTAGCTCAATAAAGAAATCCAATGGGTCTGCCACACTTTCTTTCCCCTTTACTATGTTCTGTCTTCCCATCATACCATAGCTGTTGTTTTTTCAAATCTTGTCAGTCATCACCAGTCAGCCTATGATTTGTGGCTGACCTGTAGGGTCAGTCAATTCCTGCATAAGATCTGAGTTTTAAGACACTTCACTAACCTAAACCCATATAGCTCTACTGCAGTTATATCTAAACCTCAAAAAAGATTCTGAGTGAGGAATTGGATGGAGTACTTTGAGTAGAGAGGGATTAAGAACAGGCAGAGGTAAGAAAAAAAGGAACATGTCATTTCTTCCATTCTTTCAACCCATACTCCCTAAACAGAATCAGACTTCACTGACAACTAGATCACCTTTCTCAGTCAGCCGGGTCCAGCTTTCATGTGTGTAAACCCCACTCCAACAGCACTTCAGCACTCCACATTACCGTGAGGCTTCCGTGTTTTAACTGTTGTCTCAGTCATGTGGTAATCCCTGATGATTACCCTCACACATAATACTATGGAGGCTTTCATCAGTGATGATCTCAAAGCACTTTTACAAGAGTTCACAGGGATGTCACCCACCTGATCCAGGACCAGATTTTCTGGTTTTCTAATGGGGTGTCTGGCATTTTGCTTTTCCTAAGCTTTACTCTGGGGTTCCTGTGTGTATTTACCCTCACTAGACAGATACTTAGCAACTTCAACAGGGAGCTCCTAGAAATTAGGAACTCTGTGTATACAATGCCCTGCTGTATCTCCAACTCCAGGTCTAGCATCATGCCAGACTTATTTAAATATTTGTGGAATGAGTGACATCTAAAACAACAGAAAAACCAAAAGGATTAAAATTTTCAAGCTCACAAAACTAGCAAGGGAAACTCCTTTATCATTAAATGGCTAAGCTTCTACCCTAGGCTTAAATTCAAAACAGTAGTAAAAAGCACCAAATACCCTTATTTGAGTAAAACAGGTTAGCATAAGAAACAAAAAGAATTACAGAAAAACTACTTGTTCCATGAAAGCAGTCTTCACTTTAGAATGGTAAGAAGTTTTCTTAGTACATTTATTAACAAAACAATATTTGTGTCAGTTACCAACCTAAATACATTTTTCACCAGGTCACTCTCCCTAATTAAGGTTCAACAGGAATAAACTGAATAAAAGGTAAGCGACATTCTTTCTCTAATTGTTTGGTTTATTATTTGGCCGCAGGCATGTAGGCATTTCTAACTGCTTGCACCATGTACAGAGAGAACAAGGTAACAAATAATCAAAAAAGACCCAAAAAAGTTCAACAAAAAAAAAATAAAAGTGAACAGTGTTTTGTGTCTCCTTGTTATTATTTTGTTTTTGTATATATGCTAAATATCCATTAATTATCTCAGACAGGCTGTGTATTTTATAAGAAGTAGTTGCCAGTCCTAGAATAAGTTATCTGGAAAAAATAGCCTCCAAGCTTCTTGAAGAGAAAGATAGCCTCTTATTTACCTTAGAGTTTTACAGTAATTGGGGTAGCTTCCCCTCCATAACTAGATGTTGTTGTTACTGTTAGCTGCCAGCTACTAGTGATTTGCTTACAAAAGGTCACAGCCCTGAAAACCCTATGGAGCAGTTCTACTCTGCAGACATAGGGTCACCATAAGTGCAATCCAGATAGTCAACAAATACCTGTTGATCTATGAACAGTGAGGTTAATTTAAAATAAGTTTAAAGTCAAAAATCTAGGTGGCTCTGGGTCTACCACTAAGAAGCCTTGAGCATTAGAATTCTCTGAATTTTACAAGATGCCTGCAGGAAGTCATCAAGGTACAGTGGAGAAAACACTGAACTGATGGGCTAGGCACACACCTGAGCCACAGCTGTGTGACACCGGGACATCACTCAACTTCTCCAGCTTCCATTTTTCCTAATATTACTAAGGGTGGTGACCCAAGTCACTAAGTTTCCCTCCAGCTCAAAGATTCTCTGTTTAGATATCTCTTTTACCATTGCTAGCAGAATTCCTCAAGAAGTATGCTAACAGGAAGGCAAACCTCTTTAATTAAAAATGGTCTGCCTCTCTACTCCTGTACTGAGATGGTACGTAAACACCCCTCATAAAATAAATGCAAAAATGATATTTTTTTTCATTTAATTTACTAGTTTATTTTTTAACTCCCAAAGGTTTGCTTTTATTTTAAATACGCTTACCAATAATTTATTTGCCAAGTGAAGGATAATCGTGTAAGAAAATACACAAAAAGAAGTCGAATATCCTCTCAAGCGGCATGAGAATACATCCAGCTTCTCAAGACAAGGGAACTAGATTCAAAAAACTAATCATCACCACCTCACCCACCACACCAAACCTGCTAATCTTCCTGTATGCTTTATCTCATGCAACAGAACTACCAATGAACCTTGCTGTCCAAGCCGGAAACTGAGGAGTTCACCTTAGGAACCCTACCACTGCCTTAGTTTTAACTCCTCCTTCGTAACTTCCCCTATGGACCAGTCAACAGTGCAGTTAACCGTGAGCTGCCTCTCCTCTGCTTCAGGCCATCATCAATGGCTCTCCTAACCACGAGCAGACTCCTGATTTTCATGATCTGGCCCCTAAGATCTCTCCAACCTCATCTATTCAAAGGAGGGTCAGGAACAGGAGGATGATGTGGAATGTGTGGCTAATTGCCTCCATGAACAACTGTCTCCTTTGCCATGAGACCAGAACTGGATGGTGCCTGGCTACCACTACTGAACATTTTGAAGGGGAAAAGGCAGAACAGAACTTCAAATTCTCATGGACTCCAGACTTCCTGGAGCCATGGAGGATGGATGAACCACTGAAACTATTGCTCTGAGATAATCTTTAAACCTTAAACCAAAAACATCCCTGAAGTCATCTTAAAACCGAACAACAGTTTAGTTTACTAGTTAAAAATATCTGCCTTGAGCATTAAGCTCTTTTAAGAACTATCTATATGGGATCAAAGTGACAACAGTAACTTGAAAGTTTAGATAGGAACCTTTTGGGGTACTGAGTTCATGTTAATGAGGGAGGAACAATTCAGAAAAGGAGGGTAAGAATGGTTGCACAACTCGAAGAATGTAATCAATGTCACTAAACTGTACATGTAGAAACTGTTAAATTGGCATATGTTTTGCTCTGTATATTCTCAACAACAACAAAATAAATAAAATTTGGGGAAAAAAAAATCACCTCCAGAAGGAAGCCTTCCCTGAAGACCCCATGCCCACAACCTATCTGAGATACATGCCCCCTCACCTATTGTTCCAAATCTTAACTGTTATGGCACCTTAAAAGTACATTTCATTTTTTTATTTTCCTGTCTGTTTTCCAAGTTAAGTCCACGGACTCCTCGAAGATAAGTAGTATGTTTTTCATCTCTGAAACCTCAGACGGTCTTATAAATAATAGGTCCTTAATAAAGGTTCTTGAATGAATGGGTATACCCTGATAAATAGATTCAAAGCATAAGAGGAACTCTCCAAGAGAAATATGAACAATAAAAAATGAAAGAGAAATGATTATGCTAATGGAAAAAAGGAGGTAGGCCTAGCAGAATCCACTTTTAGTGTTGTGATAGTTTTTAATTCAAAGCAAAAACACTCACCCATAACCTAAGTTATAGAGACTAAGACAGAACTACAAGTGTTTTTTAATTCATACAAAAAGACTATGAGTAAACTAAACACATACACTAAACCATAGCTTCTGTTGACTTACATGTGAAAATAAGGAAGCATTCCCTATTCTAACACTTTAGAATATAAACTTTTCCTAAGTTATATACAAACAGAAAGTAAGTTGACAACAATACTCAAATACCACACACTAACACTGTAATATTACTGGAAACTGAGATGTTGTCAATAAAATGTAAGATGAGAGATGTTTCATCTTACAAGAAAAATATTAATTTTTTTTTCCCAGAAAATTATTCCCAAGATGGTCACTTGGAGCCATGCCCCATACAGTTCCCATGGCTAAGCTATCTCACTCGGTGGCCGCCTTCCAGATGTCTTCAGTCAAGGTGACAGAGCTGCAGTGGGAAAGAGATGTATTCTTCCTCTTACCACAGTAATGCTATCTTCTTAATGATTCTTCCCTACCCCACTATCCATCTTCCCCTCAACCCTTTATAACTCACAGTGGGAAGAAAAGAAGATATAAATTGCTATATAATGTAATTTAACTTAATAAGTATAAAGAAAGTAACAAAAATAAGGCAATGGCCAAAGCTAAATAATGAGAAGGAAAATCCAAGGAATAAACTTGCCTGATATTAGCATTCACTGGCTCAGACAACTTTTCAGTTTACACATGAAATTGCTTAATGCATCAGTCATTTCAAATCGTGACTGTATTGATTCATTTCACAAGTTCAAGCGAACATGAAGTGAAGATGACCTAGAAGTCTTGAGGTGCAGATGATTCTCCAATCAGACCGATGGGGCAGAAGACATATTGCAGAAAGTCAAAACAGATAAATATGTGTTTAGAAAATACTTTAAATCCTATTATTTTCATACTACAAACAAGCAGAAAAAGGTGACACTTCTGTGATTACCAAAATTGAGCATGGTTTTTAAAAAACACTGCAGACTCGGTGTTCTAGAAGCTTTAGTGACAGTCAACAAACACTCCAGGAGCCTGTGGAGGTGAGCTAGAACCTCAGCTACTACCCTTAGTCAGTTCACAGGATGATTGAAAGCCTGATCCTTGACTTCTATGTCAGTGATCTTAGCTGTAAAGTCAGTGGTACATGCCAATGATTTCTTCCTGGAGTGATGAAAACATTCTAAAACTAGGTAACGGTGATGGTTGCACAACTAAAAAACACTGAACTGCACACTTTCAAAAGGATGAACTTTTTGATATGTGACTTATAGCTCAATAAACCTGTTACTTTAAAAAAGAAAGTCTCAAAGCTCTTACAGCTTTTTTTGTACAATTTAGACCTTGAGAATCTGCTGTGCTGTGCCTGTTGATTACACATCCACATTTTATCTCCCAATTCATTTTTGCAGAAAGAGTGAAGCTTTAGAGTCACACATCTTGGGAGCTGAACCTTGGTCAGTCACTTCCTAGCCTCTGGGATCTTGGGCAAGTTACTCTCTGAACATGTGTCCTCCAAGCAGACACCACCTACCTATCAGATGAGGATAACTGAGAATTTGTAGATCACGACCATGCTCAGACTGATACTGAATAAATGGCAGGATATTAAAATGGAATGGGATCTAAGAAAGGATGTGTCAACTGACAGGGAGAAAATAAAAAGGGAAGCCACAAAAGCAAGAAGGAATATGACCAATGATGAGTCAGGACCAAAGTCAGCCTACCTAGAATTGTGGCAAACTCTGGAATCCTCTTTTGGATTCAAATGATATTTTAGGGTGTAGGTGATTGGGGTGGGGTGGGGGGGCTGTTCCCAGAAGCATGCACTAATATAAAGACTACATTATCTGTGACATTTAAATCTCTGGATTCCTTAACTCAAGTAATTTTATGAGTCGCCACAAGCAGAGACATTTTCTGTACTTTAATCTCCACAAGTGTCATTAAGCATTCAGTCCACTAATGGAATTTCTGATTTTTGGTTTTGGTCTTGATTTTTGGTTACTATTAACTAGAACACATAGTTAGGCACCAGGATTCTTTTTTTTTTTTTAATTAGTTCTACATAATAAAGCATGCCTGAAGTTGATCATTTTAGCGGTCTTTTCATCAGAAGCTTCAAGATTCCATGCCTGTGATTAATTCACATCAGCGCAAGCTGAAACATCGGCTTTTCGATCATTTGTGATATGCAACTCTTAAGAAGCAACTTACCTGACAATAAATACGAACAATCTATATTTATCATCAATAACCCAAATTCTCAACTGGGCTAGAATTTCCAATGTGAAAAATTCTTCATAGCAGTTTTAACACATTCTTATTTAAAATGCACTCTATTTGCCCAAGCAACAATTAAGGGATTAATGGAAATATATGAATCAACTCAACGGCAATGGGTTTCTTATATATATACATACATACACACATATACACATATTATAAATACATATTTATATATTATAAATAATTATGTTATTTACATAAATATCTTTTGCATATATTACTTATACATAAATATACTTATTATGTGTATATATACATGTGTGTGTATGCATCTTTACACCATACATGTTTCCAACCTTGAAAGGCAATTTAACAGGAGCTTTAAACCAAAAACCAAACCCACTGCTGTAGAGTCAATTCCGACTCCGAGCAACCCTATAGGACAGAGTAGAACTGCCCCGTAGGGTTTCAAAGGCTATAAATTTTTAGGGAAGCAGACTGCCACATCTTTCTCCCATGGAGTGGCTGGTGGGTTCGAAACGCTGACCTTTTGGTTAGCAGGCAAGCACTTAACCACTGAGCCACCAGAGCTCCTTAGAGGTGCTTTAGAGCCTCACAAATTTATCAGCCCTATACATCCTCCCCCAAGTTGAGGCCACACGGCAGCCACTAAATTCTCACTAACAGTTCCAGAAGAAACTGATGGGTTAACAAGCTAGGCTGCCAAATGCAGGAGTTGGACTTCCTTTGAGCTTCTTTTACCCTCACCTCCCTGACGCCCAGCACATAGGAGAGCTCTGCAGACAGCAGCAAAACAGCAGGGAAGGAGTACCAAAACACCAGGGCTTAGGACTAAATGGGCTGCAGTCGTTCTCAACCTTGGCTGCACATAAAAGTGCCTTGAGATCACGCTCCAGTAGAACTGGGGGGGGTCGGTATTTTCCAGACTCTCCAGGTGACTCAAATGAGCAAAGAGTTGAAAACCGCTGAGACAGAAACTGTAAGAAACAGTTAATTCCCTCAGGATTGTTTCGGTAAGAAGGCAGGATGATGAAAGTACAACACGAATGTAAAAAGGAAATAAAAACATTACCAATTGCCTCTGTTTACCATTCACACTGTCAACAATTCTGAGAAAAATTCAGCTGAGTCTCAGGTCACTAAACCCTAATCCGTTATATAAACATTTGTCTCTCTGATTTTGCTTTTTTACTTTTTTTGAATCCCAAGGGGAAATGGTAATCTTCCATAAATTTTAGAATGGCTTATTTTCTAAAACTGACAGAAAGGAAAAGGCTAGCTTCTGTTAGTTTTAATTTTCAACGCTTTAAGTATACGGTGGAAAATCTCTTAGATAATAACTTTTTAAGATGTTTTAGTTGTTTTATATACAGCATTTTTGTTGGCTCTACCAGCAGTGCTATGTAGTCATGTTTATTTTAAGACAACACGTAGTAGCATAAATTCAGGTCTCATAGAACTTAAATCAAATTCAGACTGGTTTAATACAACTGTGTGGTATCCTTGAATGTTTTTCACTTTGGACTTCGAACAGTGGGTCAGATAAACATCTACATGCTATCTTATTTCAAGTATAATTCTGAATAAATTTTCCTAGTGCAAAAAAAAAAAGGTGCTTTAAGTTCTACTTCTGTGTTATAGTTAACTCCTAATGCCTTTACCAAAGACAACAGTCAATATGTAAGGTAATTAAAAAAAAAAGACAAATGTGAATACTCAACCTAAGTAGAGGCATTCCAGGGTTGGGAAAAGCTTCCATATGTGAATATGTTTTCTCTAGAGCTAGATGAGGAGATACCAACTATACAGTTTATTGTACCTCAAACAGATACAAAAAATGGTAAGGAAACTAAATATCACACCACACGTTTACTGCCACTTCTCAAATACAGGAAGAATTTATGGATATATATATGTGTGTGTGTGTGTATATAAATACATATGTATATATACATACATACAGTATGAATGTGTATATATTCAATCCACATATATTAAAAATACAAATAAAACCTTTGTGAGGTCCCCAGTTTAAAACAAAAAAATTACTAGCACTCCACACCCGAACCCCAACCCACTCCATGTGTCCTTCTCAACAGCTATCCTTTACCTCCTCTACACTGTGGTTAAAACCCGGAACTGAGCCAAACAGCCTGAGTTAGAATTCTGGCCCCATCATTTGCTAAATTTAGGGCCTTAAGCACATAACTTAAGGTGTCTCATTTCCTTCATCTGAAAAATTGAGATAAAAATTGTACCTGCCTCAAAGAGTTATTATAAGGATTAAATGAGTTAATATACGTAAAGCACTCAGAACAGAAACTGGTATACGATAAGTACCACTGAAGGGTAAACTATTATTATTATTATTCATGCTCTTATTGTTGTTACTATAACCATAATCCTGACTTTCGTGATATCCTTTTCCTTTCTTAATAGCTCTCCCTTCACCAACTAAAAAATACAGTTAGATTTATCTTTAAATTCCCTTCTTTTCTCACTCTGGAAGACGTAATAGAATGCATGGGAGAGTATGGTGCTAAATCGGCTCTACACTATGTAATAAATTCCTTGCAATACTGACAGTGGACTGCAATCTAGCTAGACCCTACGGTAGGGCTGAAAACCAGTGGTAAAAGAGAGCATCCCTCAACCAGTAGTTTATTGACAGAATAAAGGTGAACCTTCAGATTGATAGCCAGCATCCAGATTCCATTTCCCAAAGGTCATCTATGAAAGACAACACTGAAAGCAAGTCACCAGCAACCAACCCGTCAACCAGGCCTTTAATTTAATTTACAGTACTATTCTTTATCAAAATGGACGTGCACAAGCATCTAACAAGAACATTATAGAACCATCTAAACTACTATAAAATTTAAAAATGAAAAGCAAAATGTCACACCTGGAACTTGCCCAAGTCTTTTAAACATATACAATTAACACAGAGATGGCTTGACATTTAGGAAGAGACAAGCTGGCCCAGTCGTGCAAGCTTGACATGATAAACACCACTCAGTGCCTAACAGGAAACACCGAAAAATCCTATTTCCTCAGAACAGTCTCTCTAGAAGTGCCATCTAAATAAAACTCATACAAGGAAAGGCCACAAATTTTTTTACATGCCTAACATAAGGCTTTATCTAAAATACTATAGTTTGCCCATGGGCCTTACTTTGCCATTTTTAGTCAAAAGAGATAGGAAGCCACACATGAGATACTCTGGTCACTTGGTGACTTCGTGGGGCCTGTGAGTTGCCTAGAAGGGAGAGGTCTGCCAGCAGGTACCTTGAACAGATCATAATTTATATGCAGAATCCAAATGGAAATGCATGTTGCACCTGAAAACATTACTAACTGATCCTCACTCCACATTTTACCCAAGCTCTTCACACTGCACCCAAAGTCCTCCATTTCAGGAGGGTAACCTGGACAAGCACACTCCCAGCCAAGCTCATCACCAGGTACTTTTCTCAAGATGCACTTCCCCCCCAGTGCTTGGATCCATATCCTTGTTCTCTCCTACCCTGGCTTTGCCCACCAGGGAATGATCACCACCCCTCTCACAGCAGGACTTGTATCTGAAGTCTATAAAGTCCTCAGCCCCTGGCATGGCACATGACACAGAGGGGTCACACTCAAGGGTGGTATATGCTGAAAAATAAATGAATGTCTCTCCGCCTCCATGGAGCCTTCCAGGAATGAAGATGTCCAGGATTTAAAAGCGCTGCAAGCCCCCACTTCCCCTCAATCCCCATCATTCTGACAGATCTGATACCCCACCATTCTGACACCCCACCTTCTCTTCTGGATGTCCACTGCAATTATGCACAATAAATACCATGCTGTTAGTTCATATAATGTTTCATTCCAGCTACACCTAAGATGAGCAGGAACAGACTGCAGCCTTGAGTAAGCAACTTAACTCCTCAATCTTTATGTTTCTTTCCCTAGTAAAAGGAGGCTACGGTTAACCTAATACATGTACAGTCTGTAGCACAGGGCTTGGGACACTCAAATGTCTGCCCCTCCTTCGCCTCCCTACATGCCATAAATATCCAAATCAAAGTCACTTAGATTTTAAATATACAGGAAATAAAGACAAGGCTAGGTAATCGGATCACCTCTCTTTTGAATTTACAAGGTTGCTTTTCTACACCACTCAAAAAGCTCTTCTTTCGCTCACCCCTTTAGAGACCCTAAGGGCTTACCTCGCCAGACAGTAAATTCCCAAAGTGAAGTCTCCTCTGAACACAGCCTCACCCAGCACAGGGATCACGCAGAGGGCTTTACTCAGAGCTGGGGCTCTGGAAGTGCACACAGAGTACATGATGACTAAACCCAGCCTTTGCCATTCTCCTACAGTATCTTCTAAAAGGAGATGCTAATTTTTTTTTTTTTAACTACTACTTTTGAGCAAGGAAATTCAAAAACATTTGGGGAAAAAATAGTTTTACATCTGCACTAAGTGATTGTTCTCCCGGTTCTTAAGTAGAACTATCGTCAAACTATAAGGATTACAGCCCTTGGATACGTTTCATATAAATTAACAATTTCTGTGGTCACAAACTCAAACTAACCCAGACAAAGACGCTTGGAAACTACCAGCCAACCTCATTCTGTAAGTAACCATTAAGTTTTAATCACATGTGGTTCAATTTCTGGAACAGCAAGCATTAAGGGCTCCTCAAGGAAAATGGACAAAAAGTAGGAGGAGGAGGAAGAGAACAAAAGAACCACCCCCCACACCAATCATTTAACATAGACTCTTGACTCGAATACTTCTGTCCTTCTCTGCAGCTGTTGTCTCCTGCAGTTGGCAGGAATCGCTGCCAGTCTGGGACCAGCTTCCAGTGAGGACGGCATTGTTTTATTGGTTGCTTAGCCGTGCACACACCATTAATGGAGTTTTTATCTCTCCATTTTCCTGTCAGTACAGAACCAGCCAGTCTGACTCTGTTATTATCATTAAGCTTTTTTTTTCCCCTCCCCCCACACACTCTTTAATCCAAACAACATCTGGGAACTTCAGCCTCTATCATGTAAAAGGGAAACAGATTTAGAGGGAAAGGCGGGGGGAGTACAGTTCCAACCGTCCTGAACAACAACCAGATTCCTACAGCCAAACTTATCTTGTGCCACCCAGTATCTCTGAAATGCTGTTTACTTCAAAAAAGCAAGGTACTCCTCCCCGACCCCTCGCACTGCTTTCAATCTCCTCTAGACTCTTGCCATATTGGGGGGGGTGGCAACCATTTTAAAGTGTAGCTTGTTTAAAATAAAAAACAAAATTATAGCACTACTTTCCTAGATGGAAGGTTCAGTTGTGAACAAAAACTCAAGAATAATACCTAGCAGATTATTTTTAAAAGAACATTTTTCTTTTTCAAAAAGAAAAGAAAAAGACCCTTTAGACATTACTTCTGAGTACATTTCTAGTGTACAACTAATAGGAAAACCCTGGTGCCATAAAACCCAGAAAATATGTCCTTCTGTAACAGACAGCTGTCTCCTCTGTAGTTTAAGTGTGCTTTTTGCTTAGATCATGCTCAGTGAGTCATGGAATCAATACAGGAAAATGCACAGAGCCGGCCACACTGCAGATTCATACAGAAGAAGAGCAGGTTCAAGCTACAGAGCCTGTCAGACCCTTTCCCTCACTTCGGTGCTAGTCCCAGCACATGCACAGGGTGAAATGCACACCTTGCTTTGTTTCATGCTTGAACTCGCCGTCTTTCAGGTTTGTTTTCACACTTGAACTTGCCTTCTGGGGTCCCTGATGTTGGTCTTTCCAGCATTGCTTCTATGTAAGTAGAACCTAAAAGTTACCGACCTCAAACATGCAGCTGTCAAAAAATCATGTCCCAATCCATCACGCTCCTTACCTCCACTCCTTTCTGAGTTTTCTAAAATGCACCAATAATGACTATACTCAGGTTAGAAGGGATTTCCCTCCCCAGAAATGCTCATCTCCAAGCAGAAAACCCAATCAGAACAACTGAACATTGCAGGAAAGCCAAACTTTGAATGTCAGCAGAGGTTAATAGTTTATTTTTATTTATCTTTTGTTCCATTCAGCAAAAATGGGGGAAAATCACTAACTGTCTGAGCCACAGGCTCCTGCTCCAGGGAAGCTGTGCCTTCCAGCCCCTGGCAGTCTGTTGTTAATGACAGTCTCAGTAACCTGATCCTCTCACAGTGGGAGACGTGAGTAAGCACTGGCCTCTCTCTGGGCTTGCCTTTCCATTGTCCCACCCTGCAGGGCCAGCTGTTTCTGACAGCCAAATTGCTGCATGCTAAGCAATGAATGCTGTCAGAGAAGGAATTTTCATTTCTGTAATGCATAGGCCTCCATGGACAAATAATGCAGCTTATGGTCCTGGCTGCAGCATACTGTTCTGGACTTCAAACGCTGCCAAATGCAGCCTTTCCTGCACTCTCTCCAGCCCCAAGCTGACAAGACAGTCACCCAAAATGAATCTGAACGGCCAGAGTGAAACAGGACACATGTTTTTAGGGACAAACAAAACGTATGTCAAGAATATCTGTCTAGCGACAATCTTAGGTGTAATGGCATAGAGTGAAATCTAATTAAGCGAGTATCACACCACAGAGCTACCTAGCGTGGCATTCATTAAGGTCTACTGTAATTTTTTACTCTGCAGTGAGCATTCCAGAGGCATCAGCAAACTTACTGGCCCTCTGCTTCCGGCACACGCTGGACTTACCTAGCAAACACACCAAGGGCTTACCGCTTCCTGAAAACCAAGGTGGTTACCATCCAACAACAATCCAGGAGGTCCAAGAACAGTGCTCTAGCATGATAACAAAAGCCCCAGTATGTGCTTTATGGAGTCATTTTGTAGGAACTGTTCAATTCCCTAGCTTCCACCCAACCCCTTCCAGCAACAATCCCTGAATTTAGACTGTGGATCCACCCCCTCCTATTCTCACTCAGTCCATGTTGGGGTGGGAGGTGGGGGTAATAGACTAATCAGTACACTGCCTTGATTCTGGGGGGGGATGTTACCTAGGCTGGTCCAGAGTGGCTCTCTGGACTTTCCAGGAGCTACCAGAAAACAAAGTCTAATTTCCTTATTATGCTTGAACGTGAGAGAATATGTGCAACCTGCCACAGCCTTCTTGCCTGGCAATAGAGTCAACAAGGGAAGAAGAATTAGAGGAGAAATAACAGGGTCCCAGGGACACTGCTTGAGCCCTGTTGTCAACCCATATCTGAAGCCTGTCCTACCTTGAATTCTCCAGTATGGCAGCCATTAGATTCTCATCTTACTGAGACTAGTCTGGGTTGCGTTGCATTCTCTGTACTTGCAAATGCAAGCTAATAGATGAACCATCACTCCACCAGAAAGCACTCAAGGGTCAATGCAAAGGCACATATTATAACTTACTATGTAAACAAGAAAAAATGTTTGCATTTTTGGTTGTTTCCTGTGACAGCTTCATCTTTCACCTTTCCCTTCTATTCAGTCCTTCTACCCTAATGTGAGCTAAAATATGCAAAGTGTCACCTAATTTTGACCCATTCTACAAGGCAAATCTAAATATCTGACCTGAATTCAAGCGGAGATGAGGAAGCTAACTTCATGATCTGCATTTTCTTTTGGTGTCATGAATCTGAACACAACCTGGCACAAGTGGCAGAAAGAAAGTGGACTTCAGCTGGTGAGTGGTCCATCAGCACCATGTCAGTGAAGTCAATTCAGGTAAAACCCATGAAACTATCGTGACCCTGAACCAGAGTGAGGGAGAAGAGACACCTGCTCTTCTGCTGGGCCTTCGGGTCAGCCAAAGCGCCAGCACCTGCAAGCTGTGATCCGCCAAGGCCATCACCCACGCCACATCCTGCAGCTGGCCACTTTATCTTTAACAACTGTCTAGCCAACAAGGGCAGGGTCCCAGTTCAAGAACACTGGGAACTTTAAGGCAGGAGGCGTATCCAGACCCATGGTGGGCTCACAGCCACTCACTACAGGCTATAAATATCCTCCTGGCTGCAGTCCCGACAGCAACCACAGTTCCTGTTCCCATGTTGGTAATAGAACTGCAGGCCTTTTCCCCAAGAAATTCAGCAGAACCAACCAGGTATTGCAAAAAATATGAAATGCGGGTATGAACTTACTCAGTGCCTTGGCAAGCTTTATTTCTCCCCCTCCTGTTGTCCATATTTGGCTTCTGATTGCCCCCAAAGATCAAAAAGAAGAGAAAATGCTATAAATAAGATCTCAATTGGTGCTGAGAAAAAGCTATGGAACACACAGGCTCAAAATTGTGACAGAACGGAGCGAGGAAGGGAATACGAAGATTAAGTCACTCTCAACCGCTCTCCATCACCAGTCATTAGGAATTTTAAACCCTTATATTTGTTTTCTATGTCTGAGGATATAAGGGGGTAGGGGTTGGGGGAGAGGGGGACCTGTCCTGACTCCTCACTTTATGGAGCAGAAAGAAGCACAAGAAGGCTACTAAGACTGATTAGATAACAAGAAAAGGTCAAAAAAGAAAGAAGACTTTTTAACAGGGAAATCATGTAAATAAATTACTATATTTACTGAGCTAAATGAACCAAAATTCTCATGATCAACTTAGATTTAATGGCTGGAAGATCCACCCAATTCCCTGAATTCAGGAATCAATCTGGTACTTTAGGAGGAGTCATTCTAGGGAAATATCCCTTGCTATGACTACTGTCAAAAAAAAAAAAAAAAAGAAGCCCCAACAACCATCCAAATGCTGCAGAAGGTGTTATGCACCATTCGATCCCCAGCACCTGGCTCAGAGTGGGCATACAATGGGTGCTCAAACGTGTAACTTGCCCTCAATATGGATGGATCTCTCTTCCAACCAACCTCTTGACCCTTAGCAAAGGCCACACCAGAAAATAAACTTCATAGAGTACGGGGGTATTCAGAGCCCCACCACATTCACTGCCTTTCCTCCCCATATTCATTCATGTACTGACCAACACAGACTGAGTGCCAACTATCAGTCAGGCACTGTTTTTGTTTTATTGTTATAAACATATATATATAAAACATATTTGTCAATTTAATATTTTTCACACACACAATTTAGCGACATCAATTAATATCCATAGAATCAGGCACTACACAGGTACTAATGGAATAACAGAGAACACAACCAAGTCCCTACCCTTGTGCAGCTTACGTACAGGCAGAGAACCCCACATGGAAAGTCTTTTATGTGTCTAACCATATTTCTCCTGCTGCAAGACCCCAGATTCCCTCCAGGTAAGAACACATGCCTGTAAGTAAGGTATTCTTCAACTCATGAATCACTGAACTCGAAAAATTCTTCAACATCCAGTCACAACAGTAAGATTCAAGGTGGGATGGAGACCCAATTTACTCAATTTCTAGCACTTTGAGCTCCTATCCCCCACCCAAAAAAAAAAAAAAAAACGAATAAATGATTTGAAAAACAGAAGGATTTAGGGAAAGAAATTTTAACCTAGAAGACTGACTCTGGGTAGAAGATTGTTCTATGGCTCATCCACTATCATTTATTCCTGAATCTGAAAAGCAAACAGGCAATGTAGCAGTGTACGAATTCAAGGTTTCCTAGTACAAAGAACAATGTATTTAATCCCATTCCTAATATAAAACCCACATGATACAAAATAAACCTCTCAGGTTTTACCAGTTACAAAATTATTCATAAAAGCATGACTTTAACACTAATTAAAAACCTTATTCTAAATTCTATCCTCCCATTGAGTTTTGGAGGCATAGACCTTGAATTAATGGAAAGTGTAGTTTCACAGAACCAACACGATAAATGCTTCAGACAACTAATAAAAGTCAATAAACATCCTTTATTCACATCATTTTTCCATCTTTCTACAAACTATCCAAATAAATAACACACAGCCACACCGTAATGATTGACGGATTCAATACTACATTACCCAACACTCTAATGGTCTGTTTTCTAAATCCTGTAAGTTACGGTCTTACTGTTGGTGACTTGGAAACATTCCTCAATACCCCTTAGTGCCTCAGTTTTTTCCTGCAAAACAAATAATAGCAGCCACAATTTAACGAAACTTCCTATGTCTAGATACTGCTATGCTAGAGATTTGTATGCATATTACTACGCTTAATCCTCCCAACACGCATAACAACACAACAGGAATTACTGTCTCCATTTTGCACACGATAATACTGAAGCTCAGAGACGTTATATAACTTTCCTAATGTCACAAAGCTTGGAGGTGGCATAACCAAATTAAAACCTACCATCACAGGCCATTCTTACCCATTACATTACAGCCTCTGCATTCCGTTCCAGGTACTATATTATGGAAGAGGATTTACACACACCTTATGGGGCAATGTTGCTGTGGAATGCTGTCACTTTAAGTAATGGTTACATGTTACAAACTTGAGCAGTTATATTAGGATTCATGGATATAGTAAACAAACCCAATGAAGGTATCACTGGCTTGAAAATACCAAAAAGGCTGAAAATCAGTCACCTTCAAATGATTAGTATAAAAACATCAAAGTGTCACTTAAACTTTAATACAGTTAGACTACCAGTATCCATTCAAAGTAAGACTGAGACAAAAGAGAGGGAAGAAAAAAGAAGCTATCACCAGACACATAACCTTGAAACTAAGCCAAATTTTAAAAAAGAGAGTAATTGGGAAAACTGCCCAAGACCTGTGCTCACTGCTAAGCTATAACGAGCAGCTGTGCTTACAGGCCAGGCAGAGGAGAGTGTCTAGGGCAGATCACACTGTTGAAACCATCTCAGTACACAAAGCAGGGCTGGGGACCGTCCTCTGCATGGCCTTCCGAAGTGCCAAGGGAGAATCTAGCAGTCAGGTGCCTACAACAGCTGTCTTCTAGATTTGTAAAATCCACTGGAAATGACTCCAGTGAAGATGAAGACTTCCAAGAGACCAAGTAAGACAAATTTCCAACTAGCAGTGACGGATCTGCCAAGAGGCCTCCAAGCTTTACCTGGCCGATCTCCAAGCCCATTCTCCCCACTATATTTTGCTGCAGAGGCTTTTCTCTGCTCTACTTCAGCTCGCCAATTCCACCATCAGCTCTGCTCCCCCAACTATTCATTTAAGATTCCTGAGGAAGAAAAGCAGTTAGTCACTCCCCTCAAAATGTGGGGTACCAGAAAATAACAAACAAAAAACTTGCAGTGAAAGGAGCCCAGGGGACACAATGGTTAAGCCCTCGACTGCTAACCAAAAAGGTTGGCATTTCAAACCCACCAGCAGCTCCTCAGGAGAAAAGACCTGTGGATCTGCTCCCATAAAGATTACAGCCTAGGAAACCCTACGGGACAGTTCTACTGTCACATGGGGTCGCTGTGAGTCAGAATCGACTCGACGGCACCCAACAACAGCAACAAAAAACTTGCAGTGAGAAAAATCGCCTGTAAAATTTCAAAGTAACAGCCTGATAATCACCATGCAAAGATTTTTACTTGCCACCGTTCAATATATTCAAATCTCAATACTCTGATAAACAGTTCTTAAGTACCACGGTGGATAAGCACCATCCTAGTATCTGAGGGCTGGGTAGTGAGACGCCTACTGCCCTCAAGGAGCTCAAAAGTCTGGCCAAAGAGGCAGAAATTATCCATTAAAGGACAAAATAGTAGGACAGGAATAATGAGTTCTAAATAAGTTGTACAGGTATGCCAGTAATGCAAAGAGGTCAAAGAAATCAGCTGACTACTGGTTGAGGTGGTGTAGTAGGTTGAATGGTGGCCCCAAAAGGTATGTCCATATCCTAACCCCTGGAACTTAACGAATTTGATCTTATTTCAAAAAAGGGTTTTGCAGATGTAATTAAGGATCTTGAGATGAGATCATCCTGGATCATCTGGGTGGGCCCTAAATGTAGTCACAAGTGTCTTTATAAGAGAGAACCAGAGGGAGATTTTACACAGGTACACACAAAGGGCAATTTGACAACAAAAGCAGAGATTGAAAACGGAGGAAGCGGCCACAAGCCAAGGAATACAGGCAGCCACTAGAAGCTGAAAAGGGCAAGGAAATAGATTCTCCTCTCAGAGCCTCCAGAACTAAAAAAGAATAAATACATTCATGTTGTTTTAAGCCATTAAGTTTATGGTAATTGGTTACGCAGCAACAGGAAAGTAAGGCACCAAATTTTATGTTTTCCCCTCTGAAATCCAGGTATACTTTTCTTCCCCGGAATTCTTCCCTAAATGATCCTTCCTTGCTTTTCCCCTTGCTTTACCTAAGCTGCTCGTGTTTTATTTTTCCAAAGCTTACTTTCAGACTTCCATCTCCAACCCCAGAAAAGCATGGTCCCTGGGTTCTCTCTCAGCCCAGAAATAAAACAATTTCTGAGGCCAACTCTTCAGACAGGGATTGGATTGGACTGGACTGTGGGACATAAAATGATATTCATGAGGAGTGTGCCTCTTAGCTCAAGCAGATACAAGAGACTAAACGGGCAGCTTCTGTCCGGAGGTGAGATGGGAAGGCAGAGAGGGTTAGGAGCTGGTTGAATGAACAGGGGGAATCAGGGGTAGAAAGGAGGAGTGTGCTGTCACAGTATGGGGAGACCAATTAGAGTCACATAACAATGTATGTATAAATTTTTGTATGGGAAAAAATATTTAAAAAAAAAAGAATTCCATCTCCCTCCATTTTAATATTTCCTCAGTTGCTTCCCACCTTAGTGCCCTTAAAAACTCAACATTACTACCTATATACGCAATACAAGGAAGTCAGAGATAATCTAATTTACTCACACACCCAGGAGCCCTGCTGGCGCAGAGGTTAAAGCTTCAGACTGCTAAATGAAAGGTCAGTGGTTCGAACCCATCAGGGGCGCTGAGGGAGAAAGATGCAGCTGTCTGCTTCCATAAAGATTTACATCCTTGAAAATCATGAGGCAGTTCTACTCTGTCCTACAGGGTTGTTATTAGTCGGAATAGACGTGACAACAATGTTTCTTTGTTGTTGTTGTTGTTGTTTTTTAACTCACACATCCATCTTGTTCCAGAAAGGATTTAATACGCTGGTTCCTTTTGGCGTCATAGAAATGTTTTATTTCTTCATCTGCATGATGATTATATGGTTGAATACAGATGTAAAAATTCATTGAGCTGTACGCTTAGGATTTGTGTGCTTTACTGTATGTGTGCTATACTTCAATAAATAAAGAAAAGGGAAAAAAAAAGCTAATTCTACCTCCTCTCCTCCTGAGGTCAAGAGGGTAGGTGTAAGGTGTACAATAGAGAAGAGAAAAGCAACCTACGTCACACTGGGAAATTCAGATTTATGTTCCTAAGAGACTGGATGGGTGAAGAAAAGCTTGCACATAAAGAAACATTCATATAAAGTCCCCAGAAGGTGTATGTAGATAAGCCCTTGGAAAGGACTTCAAAAGGAATAAATTAAAAAAACAAAAACAACCCAAAAAGGAATGAATTAGATACTAGGAGAGCGTCTTTCAAAAATTTTTATCCCCAGCTATAACAACCTATTAAACATATATATATTAAACACTAAAGCAAAAATTTCATTAAATAATTCTTATTCTTACAATATGTGAGTTTCTCTTGGAAACTTTCATTTCCATTTTTGTTAATGCTGGGTGTGACTCGCTAAATTGATCCAGTAATGGATTGCAACCCACAGCAAGGCACTAAGGTATGGACAGAGGAACTGAACTGAAAAGGAACATGTTGATAATTTCAAAAAGGTTACTCTCCTTTAATTTTATGGCTATAGGAAAGAAATGTTTTAGAGCTTTTATTTTACAATACCAAAACCAAAAACCAAACCAGTTGCCACTGAGTCAACTTCAAAGTCATGATAATCCCATGTGTTACTAAGTGAAACTGCTCCAAAGGCTTTTCAAGGCTGTTACCATTCAGAAGCAGACTGCCAGGCCTTTCTTCCAAGGTGCCTCTGAGTGGGTTCGAACCACTAACCTTTCAGTTAGTAGCCCGGTGCTTAACCATCTGCACCACCCAGGGACTCCTTACTTACAACAGACAGCCAATTAAAAAAAAAAAAGCTTTACAATACAACACAGGAAACAATCTTTTCTAAAAGGAAAAGTTTTTAACTTTCTCATTAAAATTTCCTACTTAACCACTACCAAGTTCCAACTCATCTGAGTCCCAAATCTGAAACTCTGTTTGATATTGAACAGTCAATTCCAGAAACATATCTGCTATGAGATACGCAAAGGTAAACAAGACATGGTCCTTACCTCCGAAGGGTTTATAATCTATCACAGGAGGAAAAAATGGCTAATAACTACAGAAGAATTACAAATAGCATGCTATGTGAACACAGAGGAGGGAGAAACTAATTTTAACGAGGGGGAAGACATGACAAAGGCAGCATAGAGAAAGACATGGCACTTGAACTGGGAGGGCCTTGACAGATAGAGGAACATAGACAGGACAGTAAAAAGGAAATCTGTTGAGCTGAAACTAGCGGTTTTAAAATACAATCCCAAAACTCTTGGGCACCCTTCCCATCAAGAGGTTCGATCTATATCTCCTCCCCTTGAATCTCAGCTCTGCGACAGTTTGACTAAGAGAATTCAGTGTAACAGTTTCCAGGACCATGCCTTAAGAAACTGGCGGCTTCCACTTCCTGCCTCTTGAGACACCTGCTCGTGGAACACAGATGCCATACTCTGAGGAAGCTCAAAATATCCCATGTAGAGAGACCACATGTATGTGTTTCAGCTGACAGCCCCAGCTGAGCTCCTAGCTGACTGTCAGCATCAACCGCAGACATGTGAGTGAATGAGTCTTCAGATGATTCCTGCCCCTAACCTTCAAGTATTCCCAGCTGAGACCTCAGACATCCTGGAGCACAGACAAGTTGTCCTTACTGTACACTTTGCAAAACTCTGACTCACTACACTCTGACCATAATAAAATGGGTATTGGTTTAGGCCACTAAGTTTAGGGTGCTTTGTTAGGCAGCAATAGACTAACTAGAACAGTGGGTAATTTAGTTGGGCTATAGTCAAAGAGTACAGGAGAACATGGTAGAAAATAACCATAGAGAAGAGTTTGAAAAATGATGCCACATATTTTCAATGTCAACCTTTTAGAGTAGCTCAGAAATTATTCTGTATGCAATGGTGAGCAGTTGATGGGTTGCAGGTCAAGGGAATTACACGATTAGATTAGGAAGATTGTATTAGCAGTAGTGTGCAGGAGGGATTTCCAGCAAGGTCAAGGAAACACTTGACATAGATACAACAATCTTGAGTGTAGCTGTCATAAATTTCCCAATTTTACAAATGAAATACTTGAGAGGGAAAGATAATCTAGAATAACCTGAGCTAATCCAGTAGCAAATCCCCTTGGCTCTATCTTCAAAATATATCCTAATTCTAACCAAACCTGGTCCAAATCATCACTATCTCTCACCTAGACTGGTGCTTATTCAACTAAGTTTATAATGTATAATGGACCAATTTTGTAAAATGCCATGTTCAACAAGATAGGTCCACTGATAACATGTTCTGTCATGGGAATGTCAAATTGCCGGAACAGTTTCTAAACACTTAATTTCAATTTCTGTACCTATCTCATTACAGATCAAGAATAAATGGTTCTCTACACAAGCACTATGGGACTACTGTTTCTAAATTCCCTACAGATTTTAATTTTCTCTTCAGGATTTGGAACCGAAAAGTTGGAATTCCTAAAATCATAAATTATTTTTAAAATACTTCCAAAATTCTTCACTGTTATGGATATCTTTACAAAATTGTTTGATGAATAAAAAATATTAAGTTTAGTAATATTTACAAAAATTGTAGCAAAAGAAAATATTCCAACACTGGGAAGTGCCAGCAAACATTATTGTACAGTATTCAAATAACCTAGCAAGGTTAACAGCACTACACAGAAACGTGTCAAAATTGCCAATTTAAGACTTATTTTGCTTCCAAAATCTATTATCTCTTGGCACACTCATAGGATTTTATAAAAATACTCCACGCATAAATTTATTAATATTTATTTTATTTGAAAGAATGACTCATTGTTAGCAGCAGACAGGGCCACGAACATACACGTATAATCTGGCAACAGCAACAAGCAAGTCTGACTGGTTAAATCATGACCACTTCTCTCCTTCATACTCCTGTCTCGATTCCCGGAATAGTCGACCTTAACCTTCTACTCCATGTGTCAGCATTTTCTGCTTGTGCTTTCAATTTGAAGTCAATGAATTCCTTAGTGCCAGTAACATCTCTATGTTGATTGTGGCTACTGTATTGGACAACATATGTACAGAGAATCTTAGAGGATATAGACTGAAAAAGACAGGAACAAGCAATCTCAGAACAAAATTTTGTGAAGAAGAAACAGAGAAGTCATCAAAGAACCAAGTCAGAAAGAAAGTGGTCATCAGATGCTTTGGAAAAATGAAGAAAAATGAGCAAGTGAAAAAATGCCAAGAGACAGACCAAAGCCCTGGGCAAGATTTGAGAATGGATTTTAAATACTTAGAAAGAAAAGTGGTAATTCCTGGGAACCCCGATACTATGAACAAGACACAAGATTAGCTTGATTTCCTTTTCCAGTAAGATTCCTAAACTGCCAGTTTAGTTTTATCAAGGCATTTGACAAAGTCTCTTATAAAATATTTGTGGTCAAGATGGGGGAAAAAAAGACTGTTGTACCTGTAAATCACTGCATTCAACGGGTGCTGTTTAAAGAACTCATGTTTTTCTAAAATGATGGATCTGGGATTCCACATGATGAACAGGCTATTGCCATAAGCTGAACCTGACAAAATGAATATTAATCAAGTTAAATTTGAAGTCCTACATACCGTAAAGGGCATAAAAGATAAGGGCCCAAGAACAGTGTGAGGAAGACAGGACCTAGCAGTAGCATAAATGAAAAAGACTTCGGGATTTCTGCTGACAGTCAACTCAGTAAGTATGGCAATGGGGCTACCTGAAATATAGCAGTCTTCGTTGCATAATACAAGCGTAGAAGCCAAAATTAAAGGAAAGAAAACCCAGTCAGGAATACTGAGGTCTATCTTTAGATACCAATTTTTAAAGGCTTTCAATCAAAAAGAAGCATAAGCAACAAGGTGGGCAGAATATTGATGATTTGGAAGCTCGGGAGATGTTTTGCTTAGAAAAAAGAATATTTGGAGTGAGTATGATAGCTCTAATCACATAAAAAAAAATTATTAGACTATTATGTATAGCTGAAAAGAGAAGAACTGGACCAAAGGATGGAGAGAACCTACACTTATAATGGACCAAAAAAAACTTCCTGACAATCAGAGGTGGCCGAAGACAGAGCGGGTGCTTAGTAGATACTGAGTCCCCAAACTTTACAGAATTTCAGCAAAGGCTGAGAGTTCACTAGTATTGTTGTTGGACGCTGTCAAGTTGATTGACTCATAGCAACCCTATGTGACAGAATAGAACTAACCCAAAGGATTTTCTTGGCTGCAATCTTTAAGAGAACAGATCACCAGGTCTTTCTCGCATGGAGTCGTTGGTTGGGTTCAAACCATCAACCTTTTAGGTCAGCAGCTCAGCACTTAACTGCCTGCACCAGCACGGGGTTTCCTAGGAGGGTACAATGAAAAGCAACTGCAGGCACTGGATGATTGGACCCAATAACTCAATAACTCCTTCCAACCTTGTGACTCTACATTAAGAAGGGGCCACTGAATTAGTGATTAGAAAGGCACAAACACCCACGAAACAGACTCTCATCTTTCAACTTTGCATTTCACAAACATTTAATGAACAGGAGCAACTCCAGAAGAATACCGGGAGAGGAAGACAGTACACTATGTTTTGAAGAAGACTAGGGGCTAAGGAGGTAGCAGCAATGAATATGGACTTGTTTTTTTTTTTAAAATGCTTCCTCAGGAAGCAGTTAATGAAAGTTATGGGGTTCAAAATAGTTTGTTTTATGACAGGGAAGACTTAAGCCTATTTCTAATCTCAAGGGAAAATGTAAGTAAAAAGAATATACTGGAGGGGTTAGTGAGAAGGGGCAGAGAAAAAAAAAAGACCTTGGAAAAGGAAAAAGAAACTAGACTCAACTTCCAAACATCAGACAGAATAAGTGCTGGGTAAGATGTTTAAGACACATCTTACTATGTACAAACTAAAGTATTAAAATATACTTTCTTTTAAATAATTATTCAAACACATACTAAATAGGTACCATTTTTAAGACAAACATCATGAACTTCTGTAGTTCCATGACCTCTAAATGGTATTAACCAGTTGCTATCAAGTGAATTTCACTCATAGCAACCCTATAGGACAGAAATGCCCCCAAACGGTTTCCGAGGGGGCCCTGGCAGAGCAGTGGTTGAGAGTTCAGCTGTTAAACAAAAGGTTGGCAGTTGCAATCCACCAGTCGCTCCTTGGAAACCCTATGGGGCAGTTCTACTCTGTCCCACAGGGTCACTATAAGTTAGAATCGACTCGATGGGTTCAGGTATCAAGTCAATTCTAATTTATAGCAACCCTGTAGGCAGAGGAGAACTGCCCCATAGGGTTTCCAAGGCTAAAATAAATAAAATAAATCTTTACGGGAGCAGACTGTCACGTTCACCCTCAGAATGGCTAGTGGGTTTGAACCACCAACCTTCCAGTTAGCAGCTGAATGCTTAACCACTGAACCACCAGGGCTCCTGTAAATGGTATTAATTCCCAGTAAATAAACAGCTCACATGTAATTCCTAAAATCTCTTTGGAGTATTATATTTTTAAAAAACATAAAAAAAAAAACACTGAAATTCCTTTAAAACCATCTAAACGTCATAACATCAAAGTTAGATGAAGCAAGGGAGGATTCTTTTAACAGATTTAACCCTCCCACATTAGTACTGATAAATGTACCAACATGCTGAGTCTAAGACAACACAAAGACCCAATGCATCTATAGTAAACAGCATTAGTGGATTACTTTAATAAAAGGTAGTATGCGGAGATGTTTGAGGAAGAAATTTCTCTCGCAAAACATATCAGAGATAGTGATAATCTTAATAACATTCCAAAACTAGATTTTTTTAAAAGTTAAACTGAATATGTAATTCCACGCTCAGATATTTTTCAAAACAGAATAGGGTAGCCAAGTGATTGTTACTTACTTCAGTTATTGTAACGTCCTTCCTGTTTCTAGTTTCACAATTATCTAGATAATATACAGGTGGAGAGAGAAAATTCTAAAAGATTATCCTCAAAAGTGCTGCCTATGATTGTTCCAAAATCCAAATCTAATCAGATCCCTTTTCTGCCTAAAATCCCTTAATAACTAGCAGAGTTGAGGATCTGTACTCTTCAGCAAAGGAGCCCAGGTGGTGGAGTGGTTAAGCGCTCAGCTACTAACCAAAAGGTCAGTGGTTCAAATCCACCAGCCACTCTGAGGGAGAAAGATGTGGTAGCCAGCTTCTGTAAAGATTACAGCCTTGGAAACCCTATGGGGCAGTTCTACTCTGTCCCATACGGCTATGAGTCAGAACCGACTTGACAGCAACAGACATTTCTCAACACGAGGAAGTCCTGGTGGCGCAAGAGTTAAACATCTGGCTGCTAACCGAAATGTCAGTGGTTCAAACACACCCAGCAGCTCCGCATAAGGATCGGCTTCCATAAAGGTTACAGCCAAGAAAACCCTATGGGGCAGTTCTCCTCTATCACATGGGGTCGCTATGAGTTGAAATAGACTCGACAGCACCTAACAACATTCCTCAGCACAGAATAAGGGTTTCTATGATGTAGCCTTTACCCACCTCTCTAGCCTTATGTCTTACCAATTTCCACATGCACCTAAGCTATAGTTAAACTAACCACCTGCAGTTCCCAGCTCGCACCATGCTCTCTTCGTAAGTTTCTACATTTACACTGATTTTTCGGTGTGCTAGAACACAAATGCTCTTCCCCTATACTGCCAGGCTTCTTGTTGTTGTTAGCTGCTGTGGAGTTAGCCCCAACTCACGGCAATCCCACGCACAACAGAACAAAATGTTGCCCGGTCCTCCTGCACCATCCCCCGATCTGTTGCAGACAGGACCATTGTGATCCATAGGGTTTTCATTGGCTTATTTTCAGAAGTAGACCAGCAGGCCTTTCTTACTAGTCCATCTTATTCTAGAAGCTCCGCTGAAATCTCTTCAGTATTAACATTTAACAGAAATCAAACCAGAGTCTCCAACATGGCAGGCTACATGGGAGGCAAGATTTTTACCACTGAACCACCACTGCCGTCCTATATTGCCAGGTTAACTTCCCCTTATTCTTAAAGTCTGCACATAATACCTCCTTGGGTCAGAACCTTCCCTTCACCCTTGCTGCCCAAGTGGGTTAGATGTTCCTCCACTGGACTGGCTGCTGTGCCTTCTGCATACCTGTGTGAGCACAGCACTTACCACTGATTCATGAGTCTCCTTTCCTAGGGTGTGAATTCTAAGACCAGGAATAGCACCTTGGGTCCCTGTGTCACCGGCTCATACCGCACCACCCCGCCAAAAAAAGTTGAACAGATAAAATCTAATAGACAATAAAAGAGCTTAAGAGAAAAAAAAAGATAGAAGCCTTTTTTTATCCCTCAACACTTTACATCCATCTCCTATAGACATATTTCCAGTTATTTATCTCCTTCGATTTGCAAAGATTTGCTGATTAGTTCAATCACCAACAAAATGGGGCGCAACATAGAAACCACTGAAAGATCAAGAGCAAAGGTAGAGGATGAGAAAGAATGGTGACTCTCTGCCGTAGAATGGCCAAATCTAAAATGCACAGGAAAGTATGTCTTTATCCATAAAACAAACTTTACACTCTCTCAAAGTTACAGAAGAGTTAAATACCATTCAACATTTTTCACAAATGCCAATTAACAACCGATGGGCCCCTCACAAAGGAAAACTGTCATTTCAGACTTGAAAATGGCACCTTTAGGTTTGAAACGGATGAAGGCATTATCCCTAGAAAAACAACTCACGCGTGCCCCACTATTTACAAGAGTCAAAGCAACTGTGGGTGGTCTTGAAGAAGGGATTTATAAACTGTAAAGTCCACTACAAATGCCAGCAGTTGTTACCGTCGGCACTACACTTGCCAGCTGATGGTGCTTCAGCAGGAAGGCAGTTCAGTCAAGCAGGGGGAAATGACTTTATGCTCATCTGACTCATATTTTGCCCTTTTCTTCTCCCAAGAGAAACAAGCTCCTAATGGTACATTTTCTGATGACCAAACATTAACTCATCTGCCTAAATCTCTTCAATGACTAAAAAGTTCCTCGCACCACAGTGAACTAGGAGCTTGAAATTTTAATGTAAAAGCAAGAGAATCAAATTTGTGTTCCTTTTCCTCAACCCGTGACTCTCAAAAATAAAAAATAATTGAATGCAGTCTGAAGTACAGATTCTCAGGCATGACTCTACAAAAGAGATTACACCCTACCAGCCCTTAGTAGAGGTAGAAAAAAAGTGCTATAATGTGCTTTGTCCTGTGGCTACAATTAAGGTTGAAAAACGCCTTCAGTTTTCCCCTGTAAGACATCATCAGATTTGAATTACTCTTGTCTCATCTTCATAATCCTTTGGTGTGCTCTTTTAAAAAGTGCTCTACATAGTTCCAGTTTCCCCTAAGACCCCTTCCTGCTTTCAACTTTTCACCGCTCGCTCAAAACCTCCAGTCTCCTGTCCTAAAGCTTGCTGATTCCATTTCTTTATTCTGTTTCATCATTCCCCTTCCCCAAATCCTAACACTGTGTATTTAATGGCTCATGGGAAATTTCACTTAAAAAAAAACAAAAACAGTGGTCTATTGTGAGTGCTCAGTCGCTAACCAAAAGGTCGGTGGTTCGAACCCACCAGCTGCTCCACGGGAGAAAGATGTGGCAGTCTGCTTCCGTAAAGATTACAGCCTTGGTAACACTATGGAACGGTTCTACCCTGTCCTATAAGGTCACTATGAGTCAGAACCCACTCAACAGCAAACAGGTTATTGTGACAAAATGAAGGCTAGAGACAGATGTGTAATACAAAACAACAAATCCCTTGATTGAAAATAACCAAGTATTTATTGAGTGCCCACTGTGCGCCCCCACTGGGGAAGCAAAACAAGATCAGCCTTACTGGACTAAGAGCTTTGGAGAAGAGCTGATTCATCTTCATGGTCCTGATTCATCTTTGTGTCCCTCCAAATAGCTGACAGAGTATCTCATATACAAAGAAGGCCCTTCTTAAGTCCAGAGAGGTTTGGGCCTCTTCCACTGTAGATGATTCCTGGTATTAAAATATGAAGAAATGTCAAAACAGGGTAACAAAACTGTGTATTGTAGTATAAAATATTTACAAAACACACCATGCAATATAACTGGGCTGGTCTCAAGACAATTACATGATCCAGTAATGAGACACAAATGCAAGGCTGTGTGATCCACAGTGCCTTCTTCCATCCGTATGTGTCTGGGGCTCTATCATTGGAAGGTAATGTCAAAAAATTAAATGTGAAGAAGCCCTCTGTGAGTGGGACATTGGGGCCAAAGAGTCCGCCTGCCCACCACCACCACCAAAGGCTCAATGAAGTAGCGAGTCAATATACAAGTAAAAATGAGCACATGGTCTCTGCCGTCAAGGATTGAAGAAAGAAAAAAAAAAAAGGAAGACATTATCCTCCAAACATAATGGAAAAAATACTGCACCAAGAGACCAGGATTCCATCCTAGATCCATCACTAAGTCATTAATCACAGGCAGGTCCTCAATATTTAGACTTCAGGGTTGCTTTTTTCCCCCTTGTAAAATGGAATAATGTACTTTCTGACCTGCCTCTTGCACAAGGTCATTAAAAGGAGCACATAAGATGTGGTGTTGCTTCAGTCAACTGCAAAGCCCTCCACAAATGTGAGCTACGCAGGAGCAAAGGTGAACACTTAATCACATGCTGCCTTATCATTGCAATAAAAAAATTTTTATGACATTTACAAACATGGAAATTCAGAAATTAAGATTGTTGTGTCCAGGGAATAATACAGGAAGCTTCTGGGAAAACGGGGAGAAAAGGTGGGTGGCTATGATTTGAAAATGAGACCTGGTGGCGCAGTGGTTAAGCACTTGGCTGCTAACAGAAAGGCAGAGGTTCAAACCCACCAGCTGCTCCATGGGAGAAAGATGTGGCAGTCTGCTTCTGTAAAGATTACAGTCTAGGGAACTCTATGGGGCAGTTCTACTCCATCCTATGGGGTTGCTATGAGTCAGAATCGACTCAATGGCAGTGGGTTATGAGCTCTGGCAATTTTTCTGTGACTATCTGACTAGTCCTTGTAATTGTTATTCCTTGTTGAAATAACATAACCTTCAGAGAGTAACCAGAAGATAACTACTCCCCAAACAAGCCCTAATTTGTTCTCTAAGGTCCCTACTATCCCACGCTTTTTCTTCAGTTAAAACTTCTAGAAAAAGTCACTTGCTGTAGGCATTTCCTCCCTCTCAACCCACTATAATCTGGTTTCCTCCCTCATGGTAACTTTACACAAACATTACTAATGATGTCCTAAATTACCAAAACAAACTTCCCTCTAGAGCTGTTACCTGTTTGGTTCACAAGGGGCACCAGGAGGAACCTTCTCTTCCCTCCCTGTGACAGGACTCTCTCCCCTTAATGTCCCTCCTACCTCTCTGGCTGTTCCAGACTCTTCTTTCAGGGTCCTTTTTCTTGTCATTATGCCACAGACGCTGAGGCTGATCCAACTTCTCCACTCTTTCCCTTTCTCATTTCCCCCTCACACCCCCACCCAACCAGGCAATTTGATCCCCGCCTAGAATTTCACTTCAACCTGGACCTGGAGAGGCTCTTATCTGCCTCCAGCCCAAGACTTTCTTCTCAGTTATTATTAACTCTTTTCTTTTGATTAACCATTGGACATCTCCATCTGGATGTCCCAAAGTTCCTCAAGCCCAACAAGTCAAACTGAGACTGTCACCTTCCTGCAATCCCTGCTCCTCCCTGTTCTGTGATCACTATCTACCACCCACTGTAGCCTGCAGTTATGTCAGGCTCTCCCCCACCCCACAGATCAGATCAGTCACCAAACCTCAGAAGGTCAACCTCCTACACAGCTCTGCAATCTCTGCCATCCTCTCCAGCCACACTTGTCACCAAATAAACTCCAGCCCTGGTCATTTCTTGCCCAGATTGCTGCTTCCCTGGCTTCCACATAAGGGTTTCCCAAAGTGTGGAGCATGGACTATTGGTAGGCCTCTGAGATGTTAGGTGGTTCTTAAGCTTTTTTTTTTTTTTTTAAATGGGTAGGTTTTTTTTTTTCCTATTATGTATTAAAAGTAGCACATCAAGATTGTATTTCCACAGGTATTATTGCTTAGAACAAACTTGCATGCATGTTAAAATCACCTGGGGATCTTTTAACATTCCAAAGCTCAGGCCACATCCCAGACCAATTAAATCACAATCTCTGGGGGGAAGGGGGAGTGCAGGTTTTTGAAGCTCCCCAAGTGCTTCCAATGGGAAGACAAGTCTGGGAACCACTCTCTTAGAATGAGCCTAAAACTGGCATTTAAGAGAAAAAAACCAAGCAGATCATTAAGTAAAATAGTCATTCATATGGTAAACAGGTAAGAAAGGTGTCCAACTCACCTGTTTGACCAAGATTTCCTCAGTTTTAGCACTACAAGTCCCGTATCCTGGGAGATCCTCCTCGGTCTCAGCTCAACTGGGACAGCTGGTCACCATACTCAGATAAGGCAAGCTATCTGCAGTTTAGGCAAGACTGCATTTCCCAAAATGTGCTCAACAGAATGCCATCAGCTATCCCTGGGGAGTTATCAGCTGTGAGGCTACAAAAGGTTCCACTGTGGAATAAATTTGGAAGACACCAGGGATATCCCAGGATAAATGATTCAGTTAATGGCTTTCCTAACTGTGGGCTTCTCAGAACTTTCCATGTACTATGTTAATTTTATCTGAAGAAAAGCTGTAACGTACTAAAAGTCTCAAACCTATTTGAGGACCTTTTGGGGCGGGGGGGACACGTTAAAATTGAGGCTTTGAAAACATTCTAGTAAATGCTCCCGTGTGATACCCTGGGTGGTACAAATGGTTAAATGCTCAACTACTAGCCAAAAGGTTAGCAGTTGTAACCCACCCAGAGGTGCCTTGGAAGACAGGCCTGGCGATCTGCTTCTGAAAGGTCACAGCCTTGAAAACCCTCAGGAGCAGTTCTACTCTGCTCACATGGGGTTGCCATGAGTTGAAACTGACTCAATGGCAACTAACAACAATGTGTTACTTCCAGACAATTTTTGGAAAATACAAATGATACTATTACTTCTCTATTTTCAACCCTGTACTTAAAAGGCAAAGTTCAAATTCCTTAGTGATCCGTCGACTCTTCTAAGCTCTCCCATCTTTTACCCCTTCCTTGCACTCAGGTGGAAACCCTGGTGGCATAGCGGTTAACAGTTTGGCTGCTAACCAAAAGGTTGGCAGTTTGAATCCACCAGGTGCTTCTTGGAAACCCTAAGGGGCAGTTCTACTCTGTCCTATAGGGTCGCTTTAAGTCAGAATCGACTCGACAGCAATGGGTTTGGTTTGGTTTTGTACTCAGGTAGGGTGCTTATCAAACTTTTCCAAGCGTTCAAATCACCTGAGGATATTGTTGCAACGCAGATTCTACATCAGCAGGGCCTAAGAGTCTGCATTTCTAGTGAGTAGCACCCAAATGATGTTGTTACTGCTGGTCCAAGGGCCACACTTTGAGCAGCAAGGCTCTAGTCACATTCTTCTTTTTTTTTCAAGTCCCCCACGAATGTAATCTTTCCTATAAGCCTCTCTGCTTAGAAGGCCCTTTCCTACCTGGCAACCTCCTATTCATCCTTCAAGACTCTCAAGAACATCATTCATCATTCCTCTGAGACGATGACCTCTGATGCCCTCTCAAACAGAACTGCACATCCCAACTGTATTTATGCTTATGGCTCTGTCTGATGCTTCAGTGCATTGTACTTCAGCTATTTATCTTTATGTCTCTCCCAGGCTGAGCCCACTGACAGCCTTTTTTGCCTTTATGTCCCGAGTGCCTGGCACAGAGTAGCTACTCGATTAATCTATAATGAAGGAAGGAGTAGCCATGCAAATGAGACAATGCATGGACCTTGTACTGGAGACTCAGAAAAAAGGAAGGTCAGTGAAAACGAAGGAAACCCTCAATAAGATGGACTGACACAATAGCTGCAACAACGGACTCAAACATAAACAACGATCACAAAGATAGTACAGGAACGGCAACGTTTCCTTCTTTTATACACAAGGTCGTGAGTAGGAGTTGACTTGATGGCAATAACAAAATACAAAATCAAGTCTATCAGTTCAGAGTTATGCAGTTGGGGAACTTCAGCAAGAGAAGTAGACTCTCTGTTAGCAATGAGCCAAAAAAAAAAAAAGGCATTGCCATCAGGTTGATTCCGACTCATAGCCACTCTATAGAACAGAGAAGAACGCTTGCCCCTAGAGTTTCCACGGCTGTAACCTTTATAGGAGCAGACTGCCACATCTTTCTCCCAGTGTTGGCATTGCACACGACCGAATCACAAAGGATGATTATCCTCTATTTTTTAAAGTATACAAAAATAAAGTTCCCAGGTTTCTCGAAATGAAAACTAAATCCAGATAATCTTCTGATTACCATTTAACAGACTAAAATCACCAGGCACAGTGGGAAATGAACACCATTGGACCTCTAAATCTGTGTTCTTCTACTTTACAGAGAATTCTTCTGACAATTCTAAGTTTAAACAAATCTTTGTGGAAAAGAATACTCCAGCAGGTTTAATGTAGTCACAGCTGTCAAAATCATGGGCAATGTATCACACTTAAGAGAGCATTTGAAAATGTGTCGATAATTATAATTAGACACTTGTACCAGATCTAATATACTTTCGCTACCCTTTAACTTCAGCTTATGTGAAATTAAAACCAGTTTCTTAAAAGTGCAACTCTCAGATCATAATTTAATTCTAAAGTAGATATAAAACCTGTCACACTACAGAGATATCATACATTTTACTCAAGAGGAGAAAAGGCCATGGTATTATAATACATCATTTTAGGTAAGGTGGCCACCTTTATTGCTGAAAGGGTAAAATACATTATCAAGGTGACAATCTTCCAGTATTTACTTCATTCGTTTGTATTTAAAGATTTTTCTCTTCAAATTTATGCATGATCCATGGCCCAGAGATGACAACTGTTAACATTTTGGTTAATTTCCTACCCATTGCTTTGTTCTTCTACATCCATATGTAGGTATATAATCACAAATGCAGATTTATACTATATATATGTCTTAGTGTCCTTAGTGTCCTGCTTTTTCTACTTAACATTATTTTGTACACTCTCCACAGTCATTCATTATGTAAATTTCTGAATGCCTATTATGAACTAGGCAGTATGGCTGCCATCAAGATTGGCCCCTGACTCGGCCCCCGACTCATAGTGAACCCATGCACAATGGAATTGGACTGTCGTGACCCACAGGTTCTTCTTTGGCTGATTTTTTGGAAGTAGATCACCAGGCCTTTCTTCCTAGTCTGTCTTAGTCTGGAAGTTCCACTGATACGTGTTCAGCATGATAGCAACATTCAAACCTCCACTGACAAAAGAATGGCCGCTGCACACAAGGTGCACAGGTCAGCAACTGAACCCAGGTCCTCCCTCCTGCATGAATGGCGAGAATTCTACCACTGAACCATTACTGCCAGTGGAGTGGAAGTATACTAGTGCGTGCGTGGGCGCGCGCGCGCACACGCACGCGCACACACACGCACGCGCACACACACAGTACCTGACATAGTGCCATTTCTTTCTCCTGGAGCTCAGAATCTAATGGGGCAACAGACAATAAACAAGTAACCAACAACTACCTGCAAACTGTGGTAATTGCTATGAAACAAATTAATTACACTCCTTGATATTTACCTCACAGATATACTGATAGTATATATGTATATATGGTAGTGTAAGTAAACACAGAAAAGAAAGAAGGGTCTAACTGGATGAAATAGCCCAGAAAAGCCTCTTTGAGAAGGTGACTTTTAAGGCAAGATCTGTTCCTGAAAATTCATCTAAAATGGTATTTTTAGTGATTACATAATATTTCATTTTATGAATACATACATATGTATTACATACATGATACACATATACATAGTATACATATATACATGTATATTATACATATATAAAGGGAACCTCTATTGTAGAACACTTAAGTTGTTTCCATTTTTTGCTACTTGTATAAACTTGTACACTTATTTTTTAAAAAAAAAAGATTTATAAGTTGTTGACTTTTTTTTTTTTTTAAATAAGTAACCAAGGGCTCAAAAATTTCCCAGGAAAAGTACACTTACATTAGCAGCACCAAATTTCCAAGTCTTTCAAATGAAAAATCCAAATATGTTGCTTAATTTATTGGGAACAAGTTATAAAGAAAAAATGCAGTACAGAGAATAAACATGAATTTTATACTAAATTTTGGTTACTTGGGTTTGAGTTTTTAAATATATCTAATTTGGTAACCACCACGAAATCCAACCATCTTATTAAACTGAACCAGTTAAATGCCTCAAAATTTCCAATAATCCCTATTTTACCTTCTTCATATTATAAAATACTTTAAAAGATCAAAAGCCTTCTGCTCTGGTCTGCTCCAACATCATAAATAAAATTTTGCTGTTTCTTAAAGACTGCCTATCATATGCCTATATTGCTTTTTTTAAAGCTATTATAAAAATAAAACTTTTCCCCTAAAGTCTGAAAATCCATTGTCTCTATTCTTGATCAGTAAGAAAAAGCTGACTATATGAGTTTCTTGGTCACTAAATGCCTACTTACCACTCATGGTATTTAAAAAAAAGATAATCAGCCATATAAGCTTGCTTTTAACATAAAGCACAAACCAGACAGGGTGCTTTAAAACAATCAGAGTAAAGCTGTGGCTAATAAGGCTTCCAAAGCCCAGAGTTCTTCACAGACTAGAAGTTTTGCAGGCGGAAAAAGTCATCAAGGTCCATTTACTGGAAGGACTCGAGGAGAGAGGGAGAGAGGAAGAGAAGAGAGAGACACTCTGAAAGAAGAGAATCAACAAATTATTAGACTAGAAATTACTTTAGAAATAGCCTACTCCATACCCTTTCTCCACAGATGAAAGGAAAGCACTGCAAATAAAAAGGTTAAGAAAGTGCCTTTCTTGGGCCACACAGTTAGTTTACACCACAGAACAGACTAGTGCTTTTGTCTTATTGGTCAGTCTCTCATGCTTCATTGATTTGCTTCATAAATACAAATCAAATCAAAAACCCATTTTATGGTACGACCTCTACTAAAACTTAAGATAAAAATAGCCTTTGATCCAGCAATTCCAATCTTTGGTATATACTACACAGATACACAGATTGTGTGTGTGTATACTTATATACGCTGTATATATATGGAAGTACACATAAAGATGAAGTCCCTGGATGGTGCACAACAGTTAACACGTTCAAGTGCTACATGAAAAGGCTGGAGGGTCCAGGCAACCCAAATCCAAAAATTCAGCCATTGAAAACCCTACAGGGCACAGTTCTCCTCTGACACACATGGGGTCACCATGAAATGGAATCAACTCTAAGGTAACAGGTTTTGGTTTATATGTAAAGATAGTCATTGCCACTTGTAATACATAATGTTACCTAAATACCAAGTAAAAGATTGGTTACATTAATTATGGTTACACCCATACAATGGCATACCATACAAAGAATGTGGTAACTCAACTCATACTGATAGGAAAAAAAATTCCAAGACATACTGGGGTAAGTGAAAAAAGCCAGGTACACACAATGTAATACAATGTATAGTATATGTATTGTGTGTTTGTTTGTAAATGTGGAGATTATCACTGTAAGGACACATAATTACTTTTAATGATGATTTGTCTTCAGAAGGGGAAAGTACAGGGCTAGAGGACAAAAACTACTTTTCACCTTATATCCTTCTCATACTATGTGCATGTATTCCTTTCAAAACATAAATATCATTTCGACAGCACAAATAAAGTTTCTTAATAAATAATTTGAATTCTAAGAAAAACATTATAGGAACCCATATTAACATGTTCAGTTCTAGTCTGTCACAAGAGGCCCGCTACAAACTGGAAGTGACTCCATGGCACACAACAACATCTGCATGTACATGTAATGAAATGAAGCTATCCACCTATGGTTTTAAAATAAATACACCAATTCAAAAAAATTTTTTTCTTAAGTCAGAGTTCTAAGGGCCCAAAAGGAGACTTAAATGTCTCTATCAGAAGAAACGTCCGCCTGGGAAACTTCCATGCACAACACCCACATCTGTGAAAGACTCTCCTCATCCATGCATAGAAGGTCCTAAAACAATAGGGATCAAAACGGAACTAAGTGGGGGAAGGGAGAGGAGCTGAGGTGGGCCTAATTGATTAAGAAACAATGGGTTGGAGGGAATCCTAAGCAAACAGCCAAGGGGAGGGAAGGAACATTTGAATTTGAAAAGGACATTTCATTACAAACTAGCTAAAGGCAAGAATGAATCCCAAGCAACCAGCAAGCAAAGTCATTCTCCCCTGGCACTTTCCCCATCTCAGGGCTACAGCAACCTCTTTTTCTGTCACCTGTGATACAAAAAACTTCATTGTTAGAATCTGGTTCACCTAAAACAGGATCAGCGAAATAGGCATAAACATAAGTTACAGGTGTCACCCATCAAACAGCATAGCTGCCTTTGATTCCGTGAGCAGATGTTTATCAGCTCAAAAGTTGAAGAACTGTTATTTTACTTCTTTATTAGGATAAACATTTGATTTATTTGCTAGATAGGGTTCTTGCCCCAAAAATGTCGATAAGAGACTTTGAACTGTTTGTAGTAGTTCATTTTATCATTCTGACCTCATCTCCCTTTGCTTCCCATTTCCAAAAGGGACTTCTCCCAGGGCATTCTCCTCCTCTCCCACAAATCCAAACACCAGTACAAAGCCAAAGCTCCAAGCCCTGTCTCCAGGGTTCCAGAACCACACTTCCAACTATACTCACTGGCTCTTCAGTAAGCCTTCTTCTAAATATTATTCTACCAGAACCTCAACCCCAATACCACACCCCATCCCAACCAGTTCCTCTTGCCAACCTTCCCCTTCTTTTTAAGATCAATACCATTCTCCCAAGTCATCCAAAAGTTTCAAAATTCAGATGATCCTACCCTCTACCACCCTTTCCTTCCCTTCCATAACAAAAGGGTTTATTCACTAAACCCTATGGCTTCTCCAGCCTAAGGCCAAAACCGTAATACCATCTATTCTCTTTTTCCTGTTAGCTGCTAGCCTCCCACACTAAACACCAGGCTGTTGTTAGCTGACCAAGTTGTTAGCTCCCCTGGCGACCCCATGCACAACTGAACAAAATGCTACACTGCCTGGGTCCTGCACAATTTCCATGATCAGCTTCAGATCAGACGGTTGTGATCCACAGTGTTGTCACTGGCTGATTTTCAGAAGTAAGTTGCCAGGCCTTTCTTTTCAGTCCATCTTAGACTGGAAGGTGATACTTCTCTGCATCACCTTGTCATAAGTGTTGAAGAGAACTCAACTTTTAGCTGTATTAAGCCCAGGGGCCACCGGTTTTGAACCTCTGCATGGGGACTTGGGAATTTACAGCCCAGGTTTAAATTAAGATGTGTGACTTAGACATGCTACATCATCTCTAAAAGCCTCAGTTTTTCTTTCTTGTAAAATGGGGACAATGAAAGTAGGTTCCTCATAGAGTGAGTGTGAGAGCATTAAAAGAGAGAACACAAATAAGAAGCCTGAACAGAGCGTGTGTTACATGTATTATATTATTGTTATTATAGAATCACATCTAAAACATTTAGCCTAGCATTAAAAGTAAACCATAATCTGGCTCCAAATCTAAGTTTTCTTCCTATGGCATTCACCTTAATGTACTCTATACAGTTAAGTCACATGAAAAAGTGCTTTTAACTTATGAGCGATATCATATATGCTTGGGGAAAAAAATAAGGTAGAGAAGGGTGCATAAATAAGCATTAAAATAGTATTGGCCATTCTACTCAGAGTCCTTGGATGGTAAAACAATTAACTTGCACTGGGCTGCCAATCAGAAGGTTGGAGGTCTTGCCTAGCAAGAAAGACCTGGTGATTTACTTCCAAAAAACAAATCGGCCATTATGGAGCACAGTTCTACTCTGAGGCACGTGGGATTACCAGGAGTCAGAATCCCCTCGATGACAATTGGTTTGGCCATTCTACTCAGTACACTTGGCCCTGGGGTTAGTGCAAAATGAGACATGAATCAGCTGTTGCTTTGAGTTGCTTCAGGTCCTGCATGCCTCCAAGAGAAGCTACATCTCAGGACACTGAGTCTGATTCTAGTGATTAAAAATATGTACAACTATGTTTTGAATAACTTGGCTCCTAAACAAGGAGCCCTGGTGGCACAGTGTTTAAGCGCTTGGCTGCTAACCAAAAGGCCAGTGGTTGGAACCCACCAGCCTCTCGGCAGGAGAAAGACGTGGCAGTCTGCATCTGTAGAGACATTTACAGCTTTGGAAACCCTATGGGGCAGTTCTACCCTGTCCTGTAGGATTGCTATGAGTCAGAATCACAGGAGTTTGACCTTGGTGGGTTTGGCTCCCCAACAAAAGTCAAGGACCTTATATGACTTATCCCATTCCCTCTTTCTGGAATGTTGCCTTTTCTACAACCTACACACCTATAGATAGCCGTCAAAATGATAATATCAAAATGGTACCTCTTTCAAAGGCCAGCTAAACAGCCACTTCCTCAAAGGTGCTGGCTGATCCTTATCCCTCTTTATCTTGTGACCAAGATACTCAGGTTCTGCCATCTGTGTGTAATTCTTTACTCCCTTACTCAAGTGTACCTTTCTATGCCCAGCCCCAGTTACAGGAAGCCTTGATACATGCTCAGTAAATGAAGGACAAAGAAAAGGGAAAAGGACAGAAGAGCAGGGACATTTTAATGATAAGGACAATGACAACAACTGATTAAGCTCTTACTTGTCTTTGAATGCAAAGAGCTATCCCTACCCACCTTCATTTTCATATCTGAGCAATAAATATGTGGGGTCATTTGCCCCACCTCCCTCCCATCCTTCTAGTGCTTATGACTTCAGCAGGCCATCCTGCTTTCCCCTCATCACTGAAATTCACCATCCCATTCAAGTATAATCTAAATAAACACGGAGCTAAGTGGCTCCTGCCACCAGTTTAAATTAATTAGCCCCACCTTTGATGTTGATTGGGATCAAGATGATGATGATGATGGTGTACTCTTGGAGTTAATCCAAAGTACATATTTGTCACTTTGATCTGATTTGGAGAAACAAGACCCCTATAGAAAGAAAAACAGAGCCCTGGTGGTGCAGTGGTTAAGAGCTCAGCTGTTAACTGAAAGGTCAGCGGTTCTAACCCACCAATTGCTCCACAGGAGCAGGAGAAAGATGTGGCAGTCTGCTTCAGTAAAGATTTACAGCCTTGGAAATGCTATAGGGTAGTTCTACTCTGTCCTGTAGGGTCGCTGTGAGTTGGAATCGAGTGGACAGCAGTGGAGTGGAGGTATTCAGAGAGAAAAGAAGGGGACAGGATCCTCTGTAGAATAACTGAAACCCATACAAAAGAAAAACAAAATGCTCATTCAGATTAGCAAGTGTTGCATAACAAATTAAGGCTAATTTCCACACACCTAGTAAATGAAGGACTCTGGTTAGGGCCCATTAGCAGATTGTGAAATCAATTTAGTAGATATCCATTTTTTTAAATGATAATTGAATAGAAATTAGGAAATGCAATATTGTTTTATAAAACTGTTAAGTCAACTTTATTTTTAACATGCATGTGTATGAGAGAAAGAGAGAACATGTGTGTACCAGGTCATGATATAAAACTGTTGCGTCAAAATGTTAACAAAAAATAAAATAAATAAAAACTGAAGTAGAACATTTATGTTTACATAAAGTAATTTCTGGGGACTGAGATTTTCCATTTTTTACTAGGCCGTACCCATAAAGTAACATATTTGTTCTGGTCACCTACTGGTCAGGATCCCCCCCAAAAAAAAGCATATGAAAAATATCGTTTGGCACACTTGTCCCTTACCATTTTCCTTATTCTTAAAAAGGATGGAAAGGGTCACTCTAGCCTTTTTCTTCCTACTGATTGCTCCTATGTATGGACTTCTATCTTGTGTAAGGCCCCCTGACATCAAGACAAGAGTTACAAGCCTAAAGCTCCAGCTTCCAGGGTGGTGTTTAATCATAAGCATTAACCCACAAATAATGACAGTAGTCCAGTACATTATGTTTTCACAGGTGATGTATGTATCATCACTTGTCAATAGCCACCATAGTGAAAGATTCAGAATTTGGTTCAAAACATCCTCAGGAGGGGGTCAAACCCAGTAACCCTTACGCTTTAAAACCTTTCATGCCTCCCTGCCAAAATTATCTCCTCAACCCATTCCCTCAACTCCAGAATACTTTTTTCTTGTTCTTTTTATTGTACATTTTTCTCAGTGCCCACTCCCCACTTCTAATATCCAGCTATGTCCAAGATCACCTCTACCTTCCTTCATCCCCTCTGTACAGTTCTCACCAAACTCATTTATTTTTAGAAGTTCAATCAACAATTCTTCCATAATTGGCTAGGAAAGAAAAAGAAAGATACTTGAGCAATCTCATTTTCAATGGCATCCATGCTGCATGGCAGGTATCAATGGCCCACCTTGGCTTTCATAGATGAGAAAAGCCACCAGCCATCAAGTATTCAAGATTCAAGCCAAAAAGTTCTCAGTAGCATGCCTACTCAAAATAGCCCTTAAAACCTATCAGAAGAGGAGTTTACTTTGGATTCCATCCATTTTCCAAAGAGGTCATCCACATTCCATGTCTCACATGAGCACTGCCTACCACGCTGTGCTTTCACTGTCAACTGTTTGGGAACATAGACAACAGGAGAAAGTCAGTGTAAAGGAGTCAGTTGACCAGAGACCCAGTCATACACAGGTTAATATACTATTCCTTGCTCTGAGGGATATAAAAAAATTAGTTAAGATATTCTTTCCAAAAGGGAGGTAAGTCACCCTTAATACAAAAACAAACAAAAAGGGAAATATATACTGAAAAGAATAAATGTTTTGTTGAATTCATTAAATTCAAGGTATAGCATCAAGCATAAAAGGGGTATCAAAAACAGTTCCTTCTCCACCGCTGACTGCTCTGACCAGGATCACAACAGAGGGTTCTGGACAGAGCTGGAGAAGGATGTAGAGCATAATTCTAACTCACAAAAAAA
>NW_004443972.1:13220039-13294178 GCF_000243295.1 Trichechus manatus latirostris
AAAAAAAAATAAAAAAATAAAAATAAAAAAAAAAAAAAAAAAACAGTTCCTTCTACCTAGCAGGTCTTCCATTCCTGCTTCTCAACTTATCCTTAAGGACTACCATGTCTGGTTTTAACTTCTCTGAAACCACCTCCCTGATTCCTTAGAGGATGGGTTAGTTTGTTTTCCTAGCATGCAGTCATCCATTCATTCTTTCAGCAATTAAAAAACTATTTATTGACTGTGTGGTCTGAGCCAGGCATTGTGTTAGGTGCAAAGATACACAAAAGATGAATAAGACACAGTCCCTGCCCTCAAGGGGCCCAGTGACAGAATTTGACAGGTTTTAAATTGGTGAAGGAGAATGAATTATGTCAAACAAATAAATGCAGCAAAGTCTTTGCCCTCAAAGAGATCAATCAAGGCCTAGCCAGAATGAGTTACTGAGGATGATAAAACATTAGGAGAATGTCACAAGGCAAAATCTGGGAAGCATTCTTGCTGGCAATGAGATTACTCTGAACCCTGAAGGATTTGGCAATTCCCAAAGAGGAGGAAGAGCAATGATGAGAAAAGAACAGACAAGGCTAGGCCTTAAGATGAGTGAGAGCTGAACTCTTGGAGATCCACCCACTAAACAGCAGCAGAACACCTATGCTAAATGTAGCCCCCTTGCCCCACCTATGCCCACAAAAAAAAAAAAAAAAAAAAAAAAAAAAAAAAACCTTCACCTACGCAGAGTAAACAGTGAAGCAACCCTAACGGGCAAAGTGGAATGTTGGTCAGAGACTGAAACCCAAAAATTAAACAACTGAGCATTGGTGGCTTTGGAAAACAAAGCTCTCATGGATCACATAAGAGTCTTTAAACAAACTCAGACTTATAAACAAGCTCAGATTTCCAGAAATGCCCATAAGAGCAGGAATATTATTTGACTGTGCCGTAGATTTGAATTCTGGGAGCAGGGAGAATATTTTTTTTTTAACTCGGAAAAGGAGACTGCTGGATCTCTTATTAACTCATTTTGAGAGTTCAAGTTCAAGCAAAACTACCTCCCATCTGAACCAAAGATGTGCCAACCACACCAATTTGATGAAGCACTTTTAAAAAGAGTCTTTAATTTGAACACTCTTCCAACAGACAAATCCCAGTTTGGAACTTCTGATTCTTAAACTAGGATTGCAAACAAGAGCAGTTTATGGCCAACTGCTAAAAAAGAAGAGGTAAATCTCAGCTTGGTTCTTCTGAGAGTTGGAATTGGCCACAGAAAGAAACACAAAGTTTTCACTTCAAGAGATCAAAGAAGGTATTTTGTACCAGGAAACTCAATTCCAAATCCTCATTTCCAGGAATAAAGCCACAGTGCCCAATACTTTCTTGGGAAAACAAAAACAGGAGACTATGTGGATTCCAATTAAAATCTCTGATGGCTTTATTTCCCAGCCTCACCAGCTTAATGTTGTGGATGTTTTAACCAGGCACTGCTTTAACTTAAACACTGGCTTTCCGCTCAGAAGCCAGTTTACCACTAGGTAAAAATGAAAGTTTTTTTTTTTTTTTTTTTAAACACTTTATGACCAAATTCTTTGCCCTGTCCTCAGTACTAGATGTGTAAAACAAGGTGATGTGGTGAAGTATCGGTCAGCTTCAGAGCCCAGCCCATGGAGGAGAAACCAAGCTATTATTTTAGCCACAATACTGGAAATAAGAGCAGAAGCAGGAGAAAAAAGGTGGGGGGGGGGGGCAAATCTCAATTTTATTCAAGTATGACAACAATCAGCTTGCTTTAAAATTATCACCTGGAGTCTGGTCAATCAGCCAACAGTTACTGGGCGCCTACTTTATACAAGATACCAAGCTAAGGCTATAGTCAGTATGTTCTTGTTGTTAGTTGTCTTCAATTACAACTCATGGTAACCCCATTTGTACAGAGTAGAACTGCCTGATAAGAGTTTCCAAGGCTGTCACCTTTTGGAGGCAGATCACCAGGCCTGTCTTCGGAGGCACTCTGGGTGGGTTTGAGCCACCAATCTTTCAGCTAGCAGTTGAGAGCTTTAACTGTTTGCACCACCCGGGGACTACAGTCAGTATCTCCCAACTAACTACTGTTTATGGTTATGAGTTTAATTTCCTTTCTTTTTTTGCAAAAAAAAAAAAAAAACTATCATGTATGCATCATTTATGTAGGTTATAAAGCCTAAAAATAAAATCAACGCCCATGAAACCACCATCGAATCCAAAAATGAGAACATCACCAATACAGTATCATCAACCTACCTCCTCCACCTTTATCCCAGGTCCCTGCTTCCCCCCAACACACACACACACCAAGTCATCATTATCTTGAATTTGGGGTTTCAGTACAAGTATGAATGCACTTTTGTAATTACCTCCTATTTTTAGCAAGTGAGTTCGTTTTCCAAATATGGCAGTGATATACCATTTCCTTTCAAAAGATGATGGATTTAAGTTTTGTTGTTTTTATAAGTGAATCACTGCTTTAAAGAAAAATATTAAGTAATGAACAGACTAAATGAGATTTTACTACAGCAAACTCATTAAGACAGTATATGAATGAATGAAGTTTTGTAAACCCTGGTGAAAGTGGCTGAGAACATGGGCTGCGGGGTCCCACGGACACCGGCTTCAAATACCCACTCTACCACTGACTGGCTCTATGACTTTGGGCAACTTAACATTGTCAAGCTTCAATTTCTTACTGTAAAACAATAATAAAACACAGGGTTGTGGTGAGAATGTAAAGGAAGAATGCATTTAAAGAGCTGAGCACAGTGCCTGGCACCTATCCAGCACCTCCCAATCATATCTATCATTAAAGTCACCCAAAGTATATCAAAAGGGTTTGCCACCATCAATAGTTTACTTCTTCGCAATAGCTAACACATTAGACCTCTTCACATGAAAATAAATCAAAGATGCAGGGAGCCAGCAGCAAACAAGCCACAGGCGACAGCTCCCAGTCCCAGCTCCTTGTTGCTGGAAGTACCATGCAGGAGCATTGATTCCATCTTCACATCATGACCTTGAAGAGCAGGATCATTTTTCAAATCCATTTTTGCCCTCCCTCCCCACCCCCCTTCCCAAGGCTGGACTACTCAGTCCAACCCTGAGAATTACCTAGAAGCCTATCACGATCATCACAGAACTAGATCAGTCCAATTCTGGGTAGGACAGAGTCATAACCTTTATTTACTGGCTCAATCATTGTGGTAAATCACTACTTTGAAAAAAAACTCATCACAATGCTATTGATCGAATTAAGTCCCTCACTTCTGAAATTAATTAATTACATTGCTGAATATGGCATACATATCCAATCTTTATTCCACATTCTTAATATTTTTTTAAATTACTCAGAGGCAACAAGGAACTTATTCAGATTCAAATGATCACTCTCTTCCAAGGTGTAAAAGTTGTGAAACTACTACCTAACTCAAGTTTCATTTAACACCACTCTCTCCATTCCAAGTAAAGCTGGCCAATACATCTGGAAAAGGAGAGCATGACCCAGTCTATACCCACTACAGCCCTGGATCTTTTTCACCCATCCAGAATTTATCTCAACATCAATTCACCTCCTTTGAGTATGTGGCATGAGGGGTGGTAGTAAAAACGCTATTATCCAACACACAATTACTTCAACATAAGGCCTATATATCAGCTTCAAAAGACTTCCACTTCATTCCAGGCCAGAAAACAAAAATAACTGAATCGCCAGAGTATGATTTGGTCTTAGAAGATGGACGATCTAGGTTCTCTCCAGGCTTCAGATAACCTCCTGACCCCTGTGTCCCCCCAGTAAAATGGGTGAGACCCATATTTCATACTCAAGCAGTCTGCACACTGTAGAGCTGGATGGCAAGGATGGTGTCTGAGGTCAGCACAAGTCTAGTGTCTGCTGGCTGCCCAAGCCTGGGCCCCTGGCCAGCAACCCACCTCCAAAGACAAGTGCCAGGACATACTATAGTGTTTCCATTTAAGGCCCGCCATTTGGATCAGCCCATCTCTGAAATTTCTTAACACCACCTTTCCAGGAAGAATTTTTTTGGGGAAAAGGGAGGTGGTGTCTATTTTTGCCACCGCCTTCCCTTGGGCTGTCAGCGCAGTCTGCATCCCTGGGATGGGATTCTTTAAAACCACTTGGTTATGTTTCAATTCAAAGGCTTCTCTTCCAAAAAACGCAAAACAGTATAGACATGAGTAACTGATATCACACACACCTAAAAAAAAAAGAGAGAGAGAGAGAGCCCAATAAAATGAACAAATTCATTATATTACTTTGTTACTTCTTTCCAAAAGTCAAAGGAATGAGAACTTTTTAACGAAGACTTTTATTCTCCTACTGAATAAACTGTTTTCTTCCCCCAAGTAGCTTCCTCCACAGCTTCTCTCCCATGGAGCGTCCAAAACCACAGGGAAAAAGGGGAGAGGGGGTGAAGGGCATGTCTGGCACAAACTGGACAGAGCTGAACCAGTCTAGAAGCCGATGGAAGTTACTGAATCCAGCGGCTCCAGAGCTACACATCTCTCCCCAGCACGTCCAAGGTTCTAGCTCCACTGTTTTGGTTAATGTTGAAGGAAGGGTTTTAAACTTGGCAAAGTAATGTGCAACATCTGTAACCACATTTGCCTTCTGGGGATCGGAAGATGAATCCCACATTCCTGGCTTTGAAGCTTTTTGAAACTGCAGCTAGGGAAGAACGGAGGGAGGGAGTTAAGCAGAGTTTATTGGCTGTCTCTCCAGCAGAAAATTCCTCTTGGAAGAGACGGATATTTTGAGGGTGGGGGAGATTCACCCATCTCTTTACTCTCGACCAAGCTCAGCTAGGAAGGTGAGCCCCGTGGCCAGGCAGCCAGATCGATTTACAAGTCAGAGGCGCACACCCTGAAGGAGTTCACCACACACACACATACACACACAGAAACACACCCTCCAATGCAAACCAGAGACCCCCTCACTTCATGTCTCTGCCTCCCCCCATATCCCATCAGCAGTTCAGGCTCAAAGCAAGACAGTTTTGTTCCGTCGCTGCTTCTCCCACTGAGAGTGGATCAAGCTTGGGGGAGAAAGAAATGAAAGCAAGGGGGAGGCACCGCAGACGCGCACCCTCCCACCCCGAAACCCTGCCATTCTCCCGCTAGGCTCCCTTCCCCCGCGGTCCTCTCAGCTCCGGCAGACGCGGTGCGCGACCTCTCCTCACCTCTGGTCCCGCCGCGGCCGAAGGCTGAGCCGGGGGAGGTGGAGTGCGAACCAGCCGGGCGCTGCAGGTCGGCGCGGGGCGGACGGCCCGGCGGGCGCGGGGCGGGGCGGTGCAGCCGGCGAGGGAGCCCGGAACTCTGAGGGGCGAAGGGCCGGCGGTGGCAGCGGCAGCAGCAGCAGCAGCGGCGACTGCAGCAGAGCAGTGCGTGGGGCCAGGGGCTTCCCAACCCTCAGCGCGGCGCGGCTGGCCAAGGAGCAGGCTGGCAGCGGCAGCAGCGGCAGCCACCCCGCGGAAAGACACGGGGGAGGGAGGGAAGGCGGGGTGAAGAAGAGGAGGAGGAGGAGGAGGAGGAGGAGGAGGAAGGGGCGGAGGGCGGGCGGAATAAACTTCCCGAGGCGCAGAAGCACGGGCGGGGAGGACGGCCGTGGGAGGGGCGGGCGGGCGGCTGGGGGCTTGCCCCGGGGGGACGCCGGAGGAGACGGTCACTGAGAGTAGAAAAGTTACCCCAGCGCGGAGGGGGGAGGCTGCGGCGCGGCGGCGGCTGCAAAGAGCAGGAGCCGAAGCGGGAGGAGGAGGAGGAAGTGGCTGCGAAGCGCTCGGCCAATGAGTGTCTGGAGCTGTGATTAACCAGGCAGCAACACATCATTTCCTCCCGGCACGGATCCAGGGAGCCGGGAGGGAGAAGGAAGGCGGCGGGGCGGGGCCGTCCCCGCGCCCCCTGCAGGCGCCCAGCCGGGGACGAGCCCGGCGAGCCCCGCCGAGCTTGTCCACGCCACCCTTGGCGCGCCTGGCGCTGTCTGGCCGGCGGGCCGGGATGAGGCTGCGAGCGCACTGCCCGCGGGGCTCCTCGGAGAAGGGGAGGCGGCTGGGCAGGCCCGAGCCGGGCTCCTGTGGCCGGGGTGGGGAGAGGAGAGGCCGCGCAGTGCGGGTGAGTGCCCAGGTAGGCGCGGGCGGGCGGGGCTGTCTGGACAGCTCCCGGGGGCGCGCGGGGCCGGCGGGCGGGCTCCCTTCTGGGACTACGGCCAGCACGCTGCTGAGGTCCTGGTTGTCAGACTTAGGCTGGATTTTCAGACAGAAGCCTCAGTATTCTCATCCAGGCCATTTCTGAACTGCCTTCAAATCCCTTTCCACTTTGCTCATTTCTTCGCAAGGTCTGGGGTTATGGAAGAGCTTGCCATTTTCGCAGTCGGCCTCCTTAGTAATAAAAAAATACGTGGGGGGCTTCTGCAGTAATCTAGCCCTGTCCTAGGCGCCATGGGAGCTTACAGTGGAAGGAAAGGAACATTCCCCGCCGCAGAGAAGCTGACAGCCTCGGTCCTTAGATACACAAAAACACCCCAGTGTGCTAATATTATCGAGAGCATCCAAAAGGCATGCAAGGATCAAATTTTGCATGGTGCCTGCTGAGTGTAAGGAAACCACCGAGCCATTTACTCTGCCTTCTAGAAGCTTATAATGCAGAGCCCTATCACAAAGCAAAGTAAAAGCATGAAACCAATAAACAGGAATACCATAAAGTATTTTTATCTCTACAGGTTCATTCATGTAGCAGACATTTATTGGGTGACTGTCTGCAGTACTGTAAACGGTTGCAAAGGAAATGGAACATCTGGTCCCTCAGGTCAGGAGTTTACAGTCCAATTAGGAACACAAGGCATATCTATACATGAAAAGCCAGAAGATAATCTCCAGGTATTACATAAGCAAGAAGATGGAAAAGCCTGGGACATTTTTTCAAAGGGGGAAGGACTTTGTACCTGTAACATTGGTGAGGATCACTAGAGGAAATTCCAGGTCAAATCAGTGCAAGAGAGCCTGTATGTATCCCTGGTCTGTGGAACAATGGGAAACAACAGGGACCTGAGTGTCACTTTGCTGCAGTGTCAGCTCTCCCAGTTACAAACTGTGGGACCTTGGGCATGTTTTTAGCCACTCTGAGAAGGGAATAAAACTTGTCTCATGAGATTGTTGTGTGGTACAGTTACACATGTAAAGCTTTTCAAGCTGCTGGGTAAGTGTTCCTGGATCATATAAGCCTAAGGAGTCCTCATGTTCCAAACTGACCTCATGTTAACCTTCGTTATAATCCCCAGTAGACTGTAAGCTCCATGAGGGCAGGGACCAGGTCTGGTTGTGTTCACCACGTACCACCATGTCTACCAGAGTGTCTGGCACATGTGGATGCTCAATAAAGATTTGCTGAATAAGTGAATAAATGAGCAAATGAATTCTGTATGTTTTTAACTGTTCCTTTCAGTGATGGTGTTACTGTGTGGCTGGCTGGATGCAAAACCCTCTAACCCAGCCCTCCTGTGACTAATTTATATTCAAGGACACTGGGAGGATTCTGGATAGTGTTTGTGGCCTTGTGACATAGATTGTGTGTGTATGTGTGTGAAGCAAGAAGGTCCACAAAGGGATACAGCCTCTGGTTGTGCCATAGTAACCAAAAGTTTCTCAACCTCAGCTGATGATTTTGGACTGGATAATTTTTTGTTGTGGGGGACTGACCTGTTGTGTATTGTAAGACGTTTAGCAGGATCTTTGGCCTCTATCCATTAAATGGCAGTAGCATGTCCTCCCTCCCCAGTTGTGACGACCAAAAATGTCTACAGACATTGCCAAATATCTCCCGGGGGAGGGGTGGCAAAATCACCCCCTACTGAGAACCACTGCCTTAACCCAAGATCTAATCCACTGATTTAACTCTGGTGGAAAATCACACCAGTAAAGTACCTTGGAAGACATGCATCTTCTGTTAGTCTAAGATTCTCAGATCCCCTCAATCTTAATGTTTCAAGGAGCATGACTCTTGTGAGTTAATTGCCTGATGCATTGTGAACGGGTATCTCCTCTGTTTTCTGCATCTCCTCCTCTACGCCCAGATCAGCATGTTCATTTGTAAAAGTCAACAGCTTTCAAAAACTATTAGGAAACAAGGCCTTGAGCAGCCTAAGAGTGCTATACAACATTTTCCTATAAAATTTGGGGAGTTCATTCCTTAGAATTTTCAAAAAACTTCTCTGTAGTTAAGCTTTTAGACGTACAAACAATAACCACATCTACTCTTCAGATTGCAAGTGATATAGGATATAAATTGCAGCTTTAAAAAATGATTTCACTTAAAATATTTAAATTACTACACTGAGTGATTTTCTTTCATCTTGAAGTCATTTCCTTTTGGTTCCAGAGAGAGCTCTCATTCCATAATGCAATAACAGAACATGTTCTATTAAAACCTGTAAAACAAAAATCAACTTATTTATACATTTCAGCTTCCAGAAGTAAATTCTTTAGAACGGTATTGGTGAATGTCTGAGAACTGGTGGTGTTGGTGAAAATCCTGATGGATTGATATGCTGCAGTTAAATTTCTAAAAGTTTCTTGAAGGGAAATAAAAAGAGTGATTAAAGAAATGAACAAACAAACTCTGATAAGCTTTTAACTGTTCCTTTAGTAATGAACATGTAGAATCCAAATATCCTGATCTTAGCAGAAGTAGTACCATGTTTGTGATACATGCAGACATTTTTGTTCAGCAAAACAATATCATCCATCTCATTAAATGAATAAAGTTATTTGAAGCATTGTTTTTATAGCTTTGTTCATGTTTAGTTTGGGTTTCATAGTTGTATAATGGTTACAAGCATGCAGAGATTAGTCTATATCTAGTTTAGTGATAAGGAGACTTGGTGGATCAGTGGTTAAGCACTCAGCTGTGAACTGAAAGGTTGGTGGTTCAAATCCACGAGCTGCTCCACAAGAGAAAGATGTGGCAGTCTGCATCCATGAAGATTACAGCCTTGGAAACCAGATAAGGCCATTCTACTAAAGGTAGTTTAGTGATTATTCCTTTTAAGTTGAGCATTGAAGACTGGGCGGAAATCCAGAGTGCTTAGAAGAAAGGCAAAGTTTGAGGGTTGTGATTCTCCCGTTTCTATGTGTTAGACTGGAAGAATGACACATACTCTTGGAGGTCTCCAAATTCTCTGTGAAATCCATGAAATTTGTGCTTTTGCTTCCTTTACAATGATTTTAAAAGAAATTAATATATTGAAGTTATTAATGTGCATATTCTGGATCATGTGCATGTATACCATGCAAACATGATTCCAGTGCCCTTTTTTGCTATGTAACTATAAGTAAATACAGTTCATTTAAATGATATTTTAATAAAAATTATTTAAGGCATCACTGGGAGTCCAAGAGAATTTTTTGTTTCCTATTACAGGTGTCTATATACATTACTCATAGGAGACCTGGTGGCGCAGTGGTTACGCACTTGGCTGCTAACCAACAGGTTGGCGGTTTGAACCCACCAGCCACGCCGTGGGAGAAAGATGTGGCAATCTGCTTCACTAAAGATTACAGCCTTCATAACCCTATGGGGCAGTTCTACTCTATCCTGTAGGTTCATGATGAGTTGGAATTGATTCAACGGCAACAGGTATACACTACTCAGGTGTCCCTGGGCGGTACAAACAGTTAAGCGACTGGCTACTAACCAAAAGGTTGGTGGTTTGATTTCACCCAGAACCACCTTGCAAGAAAGGCCTGGAAATCTCCTTCTGAAAAATCAGCCACTGAAAACTCTATGGAGTGCATTTCTACTCTGACACACATAAGGTTGCCATGAGTCAGAGTTGACTCAAGAAGAACTGGTTTGGTTTTCAGTTTTATATGTTACAGAGGTTTAAGAAGTACTGGCCTAGCTGCATCATAACTATTACGGAAGAGTAATGAATTAAAAAGACTTTGAGATCTGAAATTTAGTCCTAATCCTGAGAACCATAATAAATCAATATTGTGTTCTAAAGAATGAAGTAACTGGATCAGAATAGTGAGGGGTAGAAGAGAAAATCACAAACTGAAAGGGTCATTAAAAAACCTGTCAGGCCTGGCACTTTTTCTCCCAAAAGGTAAACATTTAAACCAGTCAAGACAGACATGTATTTATTTGCATTAAACTTTCCCAAGTGTATCAATGACTCATTAGTTGTGCATTTCATACAAGAGTTTATTGGCTATCTACCATATTCAAGGAATTATGGGAGCTACATGAGGAGTCCTCAAACTACCTACTGTTTTAATAGGAAATTAATCCAGTCACTCCTGGCACAGCAGGTTAAATGCAAACCAGTGTGTGACTAGGCCAAGCATGTGTTAAAGAAGGTATTACAAACTTGTAATGGAAAGATTCGTCATTAAACGATATTGTGGCACTTGGAAAAAAATTCTGTTAGGGCTTTCCCTCACACCATTCCGGAAAATATCTCTATAAGGGATAACCAAAAGCCAAACCCGTTGCCATCGAGCCAATTCTGACTCATAACAACCCTATAGGACAGAGTAGAACTGCCCCATAGGGTTTCCAAGGAGCGGCTGATGGATTTGAACTGCGAACCTTTTGATCAGCAGCCAAGCTCTTAACCACTGCACCACCAGGACTCCTCCAGAAGGAATAGGAGTTAAATTTAAAAAAAAAAAAAAAAGTCATAAATTAACTCAAAGCAAATATAGGTAAATATCTTTTTTTCCTTTTATACTGTAATACTCATTTTTATTTTTTATTTTATTATAGTACTTTAGATGAAGGTTTATAGAAAAAACTAGCTTCTCGTTAAACGATTAGTACACGTACTGTTTTGTGACATTGGTTACCACCCCCACGACATATCAACACTCTCCTTTCTCGACCTTGGGTTCCCTATTACCAGCTTTCCTTTCCCCTCCTGCCTTCTCGTCCTTGCCCTTGCGCTGCTGTGCCCTTTTAGTTTCGTTTTGTTTTATGGGCTTATGTAATCTTCGGCTGAAGGGTGAACCTTAGGAGTGACTTCATTACTGAGCTAAAAGGGTGTCTGGGGGCCATATTCCCAGGGTTTCTTCAGTCTCTGTCAGGCCAGTAAGTATGGTCTTTTTTTGTGAGTTAGAATTTTGTTCTACATTTTTCTCCAGGTCTGTCCAGAACCCTCTATTGTGATGCTGGTAAATACTTATCTTAAAATAGGAAAAGGACTTTCTAGGTAAAAGTTATGGAGGAAATAAAAAGATTGGTTGGCTTGACAGAAGGAATAAGGAGTTAAATTTTTTAAAAAATCATAAATTAACTGAAAGCAAATATAGGTAAATATCTTAAGATAGGAAATGGACTTTCTAACTGAAAGTTACAGAAGAAATAAACAAAAAGATTGGTTGGCTTGACAATGTAAAAAAAAAAAAAAAATCCTAAATTTGTTAGGGAAAATATCAAACAAAAGAAAACAAAAAACAAGTAAGGAAAGTATTTGCAACATATGCTTAAAGGACTAATATCTTTAATATATTTTTAAAAACTCCTACAAATCAACAAAGTAGACCGTCTAATGGAAAGCTGGCAAATATCTTGAATAGACAAGGAAATTAAAATTGTGCATGTGGACATTAGGAAAGTTTACACTCTCTAAAAATTGAAGAAAAGAATGCAAACACAGCTGAGATAAAATATTTCACACAATTTTGTCAGCTAATTAGACATACTGTGTCCTGGTGAAATAGACCTTTAAAAAGGGACACTCAGTTGCTGTGGAGAGTACTCTGGAAAACAATTTCTGGGAGATAATTAAATGATATGTATCAAACACCTTAAAAATATCTGTACCTTTTGACACCTTAACCACGTTACAGGAATTTATGGTGTGAAAACAATCATCAATTTGCACAAAGATTTGTATAAAAGGATAATCATCATCTAAAACTTAGGAAATGCAAAAAATAAAGTATAAGTAGAAAATAATAGAATACAAAGGAGATACTACAATTTGGTAGACCTTATACACACATGTTCATCACACTGACATATCCGAAAAGAAGAAAGACTAGAAGGAAATATTCTAGGATGTTAAGTAGCTATCTTCAGATCATGGATTATGGTTGACTTTTATTTTCTTCTTTACACATGGCTATGTGTTCCAAGTTTTCTATAACATATTTCTTTCATAAGCAGAAATAATAAACATTATAAAAATAGAAATGCACACGTTTTCCAAGGGCCTGACAGGGAACAAAAACTGGCAAGGATTGCTTCTAGATTCATATTTGTGAAGTGGGAGGCAAATTTGAGAATGGAATTCAAATTTGGCATTTTTATGCTCTCTTAGTAGGTCCATTTCTTTCAGAAGAAAATTTCCCAGAAGACTTTGAGACTTGATCTGCATCTTTTGCCTGTATCTCAGGCTCTTTCAGGGCTAGATGCCCATCAGGCCCTACGATGGTCTTGCTCACATTCCAAAGGTTCTTGAGTTTCTGATTTACTTGTTGTTGTTAGCTGCCATCAAGTTAGCCCAACTCATGGAGCCCCCATATGCAATGGGATTGTGATCCACTGGGTTTTCATGGGCTGATTTTTGGAAGTAGATTACCAGGCCTTTCTTCCTAGTCTGTCTTATTCTGGAAACTCCCCTGAAACCTATCCAGCATCATAGCAACATGAAAATCTTCACTGACAGACCCGCGGTGGCTGTGCTTGAGGTGCATTGGCTTGGAATGAAATCTGGATTTCCCTCATGGAAGGCGGGAGTTCTACCACGGAGCCACCACTGCCCTCTCTAATTTACTTAACTACGGTTCATTTAGCTACATTATCTAGATGTGGATTTTAAAAGGAAGTCCTATGGATGAATGTCCCCAGGACAATCAAATTAATTTCCTTCCTCAAATTAAACAAATGCTTTCGACATATCAGTAACTGTGTGTTCTTGGTAGTGTCCAGCGTCACGGTGGCTTTTCATTTTCATTTTCCTGATTAGTCCCTCTGAGCTTTGGCATCATGAAGACATTTTCATGGATTAAAAAAATCAAATTCATTTTCTAAGTCCTGACGTAGCCCCATTCTTCCAATATCTAAAATACAAAGGCTTTCTTTTTTTTAACCTACTTTTGTGTAATGAAACTCCAGAGAGCAGCTGCTGAGGTTAATTACATGTAGTGGAGAGCTAGCTGTGTGACCTTAGACAAGTAACTTCAGATTTCAGAGCCTAGTTTCTCCTCAGGTGTAAAGTGAAGGGCGGGCTGCATCCGCGAGATCCTTCAGTTTTGAAATTCCTAAGATGCTTCTTATCTGAAGGAGATGATGCTGTGTTTGACAATTCTGAGGGCAAAGAGCATGAGATTTCTAGGAATTGACAGAAGGCCAGTGTGACTAGAGTAAAGCAAGAAAGCGGTGAAGTGGCCATACAGGAGGACCAAGGTGGCCTGGACGAATCATGCATATCTTATAGGACAAGCGAAGCGATTGAAAGAGTTTAAGAGAGTGAGTGATGTTTGCTTTACATCACTTGTTAGTACACTCAGGACATCTGTTTTCCTTTGTTAATGATTTTTTTCCTAATTATTTTAATGTTTAAAAAAATAACACAAAATATACAGGTACAAAAACATATACTGTAGAGTGAAAGGTAAACTCCAGAACCGCCGCTGATTCCCAGTCACCCAGTTACCTGTCCTTAGTGCCAGCTTCTTGTGTATCCTTACAGAAATGTTCTAGGCATCATATGAAAGTATGCACATATTCTTTTTTGTTCTAACACAGATGGTAGCGTGCTGTTCATACTTTTATCCTTTGCTTTCTTTTTTGTTAACATAACAGTATATCTTGAAGATTATGAGTATATATTACCAATCCTCTATTGGTAAGTATGAGGGCTGTGAGAGTTCAGTGGTAGCAGTCTCACTTCCATGGAGGAGACCCAGGTTCGATTTGCAGCCAGTGTAACTCACACACAGCCACCACCTGTTCGTCAGTAGAGGCTTGAGTGTTGCTAGGATGCTAAACAGTTCTCAGTAGCACTTCCAGACTAAGACAGATTAGCAAGAAAGACCTGGCAATCTACTTCCAAAATCAGCCAATGAGAACCCTACGGATCACAATGGTCTGATTCCGTTGTGCATGGGGTCCCCGTGAATTGGGGACTGCCACTACAGCAAATAACAACCAATTGATATACATGTTGGTCCCCAGTCTTGGTATTACAACAAACTGGTCACACTGAAGTTTTTATTATTGTTCCTGTGCCGCCCTCTCAGGGAAGCATAGACTCAAAGAACTCTAGACTTGGAAAAGACCAAAGATTTTATTTATTTCCAACCTGCTTTTTATAGGTGAAAAATATTGTCCCTGAAAAATCATGTCACTCCCCAAGTCCTCACAGCTAGTTAAGGTGAAGCTGGAACTAGAACTTTGTTCTAACCACCCTCTGCTCTGATTTTACTTTCTGATTATAAAATTATAATTACACGTAGTAATTAAAAAATAAATTTTAAATAACATGCATCACATGACTGATTGTTATTATTCCAACAAGTGTGCATGGTGCAAAGAAACAAATTTGGAAGGTTATACATCATGATGTCACATTATAATCTTGGGATGGTGGCAATGTAAGTTATCTTTTTTATTTATTTACTTTTTATAACAATTTTATTGACATATAATTCATATACCATACATTCACCCATTTGAAGTGAACAATTCAGTGCTTTTAGTGTATTCATAGAGTCGTGCATCCATCACCACATAAATTTGAGAACATTTTCATTACCCAAAGAGAAACCCTGTACCCATTAGCACTCACTCATCATGATCTTTATATTTTTTATTCTTATGTTGTGTTGCAATAAGCATTACTTTTAATACATATAAATAAATCTATGAGAAATAAAATTAAAATAATGCAATATTCAGTATACCCATTTCCATTGAGTGGAGTCCAACTCATAGTAACCCTATAAGGACAGAGTAGAACTCCCCCTTAGGGTTTCCAAAGCTGTAATCTTTTTGGAAACAGACTGCCACATCTTTCTCCCACAGAGCAGCTGGTGGGTTTAAACTGCCAACCTTCCGGTTAGCAGCCCAGTGCTTAACCATTGCTCCACCAGGGCTCCTATACTCACTGTGCTGCTGTTAGGTGCCATCCAGTCAGCTCTGACTCATAGCCATTCTGTGTACAACAGAACAAAACATTGCCTGGTCCTGCGCCATTCTCACAATCGTTGCGGTTTGAATCCATTGTTGGAGCCACTCTGTCAATCCATCTCATTGAGGGTCTTCCTCTTTTTCCTTCACCCTCTACTTTACGAAGCATGATGTCCTTCTACAGGGACTGGTCGCTCCTAATAACATGTCCAAAGTACGTGAGAGAAGTCTCACCACCCTCACTTCTAAGGAGCGTTTTGGCTGTACTTCTTACAAGACACATTTGTTTGTTCTTGCTTTCCACGGTATATTCAATATTCTTTGCCAATAACACAATTCAAAGGCATCAATTCTTTGGTCTTCATTATCCATTGTCCAGCTTTTGCATGCGTATGAGGCAATTGAAAATACCATGGCTTGGGTCAGGCACACTTTAGTTCTCAAAGGGGACTTTTTTAACACTTTAAAGAGGTCTTTTGCAGCAGATTTGCCCAATGCAATGTGTCTTTTGATTTCTTGACTGCTGCTTCCGTGGGCGTTGATTGAGGATCTAAGTAAAATGAAATCCTTGACAACTTCAATATTTTCTCCATTTATCATGATGTTGTATATTGGTCCAGTTGTAATAATTTTTGTTTTCTTTATGTTGAGGTGTAATACATACTGCAGGCTGCGGTCTTTGATCTTCATCAATAAGTGCTTCAAGTACTCTTCTCTTTCAGCAAGCAAGGTTGTCTCATCTGCATACTCCAGGTAGTTAATGAGTCTTCCTCCAATTCTGATGCCATGTTCTTCATATAGTCCAGCTTCTCGGATTATTTGCTCAGCATACGTATTTAATTAGTATGGTGAAAAGATACAACCCCAACACACACCTTTCTTGATTTTAAACCATGCAGTATCTCCTTGTTCTGTTGGAACAACTGCCTCTTGGTCAATGCACAGGTTCTGCATGAGCACAATTAAGCATTCTGGAATTTCCATTCTTTGCAACATTATCCATAATTTGTTATGACCCACACAGTTGAATGCCTTTGCTTACTCAATAAAACACAGGTAAACATCTTTCTGGTGTTCTCTGCTTTAAACCAGGATCAATCTGACATCAGCAATGATAGTCCTTGTTCCACGTCCTCTTCTGAATTCAGCTTGAATTTCTGGCGTCCCTCTGTCAATGTACTGCTGCAACTGTTTTTGAATTATCTTCAGCAAAATTTTACTTATATGTGATATTAATGATATTGTTTGATAATTTCCGCGTTCTGTTGGATCACCTTTCTTTGGAACGGGCACAAATATGGATCTCTTCTAGTTGGTTGATTGTCTTCCAAATTTCTTGGCACTGACGAGTGAGCGCTTCTAGCATTGCTTCTGTTTGTTGAGACATATCAGTTGGTATTCCATCAATTCCTGGAGCCTTGTTTTTCACCAATGCCCTCAGTGCAACTTGGACTTCTTCCTGCAATACCATTGGTTCTTGATTATATGCTACCTGGTGCAAAGGCTGAAAGTCGACCAATTCTTTTTGGTACAGTGACTCTACGTTCTCCTTCCATCTTCTTTTGATGTTTCCTGTGTCGTTCAATATTTTGCCCATACAGCCCTTCAATATTGCAACTCAAGTCTTGAATGTTTTCTTTAGTTCTTTCAGCTTGAGAAATGCCAAGTGTGTTCTTCCCTTTTGGTTTTCAAACTCCATGCCTTTGCACATTTCATTATAATACTTAACTTTGTCTTCTCATGCCACTCTTCGAAATCTGTTCACCTCTTTTACTTCATCATTTCTTCCATTTGCTTTAGCTATGTACATTCAAGAGTATGTTGAGAGTTTCTTCTGACATCCATTTTTGTCTTTTCTTTCTTTCCTGTCTTCTTAAATGAACTTTTGCTTTCTTCTTGTATAATATCCTTGATGTCATCCCACAACTCGTCTAGTCTTTTGTCATTAGTATTCCACAGGTCAATTCTATTCTTGAGATGGGCTCTAAATTCAGGGGGGATATACTCAAGGTCGTACTCTCATGGATTTGTTTTAATTTTCTTCAGCTTCGTCTTGAACTTGCACGTGAGCAATTCTGTTCCCAGTCAGCTTCTGGCCTTGTTCTGACTGATAATATTGAGCTTCTCCATCTTCTCTTTCCACAGATACAGTCGATTTGACTCCTGTGTATTCCATCTGGCGAGGTCCGTATGGTTGCCGTATATGTTGTTGAAAAATGGTATTTCCAGTGAATAGGTCATTGGTCTTGCAAAATTCTATTATGCAATCTATGGCCTGTTTCTATCACCAAGACCGTAGTTTCTAACTGCTGATCCTTCTTCTTTTGCATTCCAATCACCAGTAATTATTAATGCATCTTGATTGCATGTTTGATCAATTTCAGATTGCAGAAGTTGGTAAAAATCCTCAGTTTCCTCATCTTGGCATTAGTGATTGGTGCTTAAATTTGAATAATAGTTGTATTAACTGGTCTTCCTTGTACGTGTATGGATATTATCCTATCACCGACAGCATTGTACTTCAGGATAAATCTTGAAATGTTCTTTTTGACTATGAATGGGACGCCATCCTCTTCAATTTGTCATTCCCGGCATAGTAGACCATATGATTGTACTATTCAAAATGGCCAATACCAGTCCATCTCAGCTCGCTAATGCCTAGGATATTGATCTTCATGTGTTCCATTTCATTTTTGATGACTTCCAATTTTCCAAGATTCATACTTCATACATTCCACCTTCTGATTATTAATGGATATTTGCAGCTGTATCTTCTCATTTTGAGTCGTGCCACATCAGCAGATGAAGGTCCCAAAAGCTTGACTCCATCCATGTCATTAAGGTCAGCTCTACTTTAGGAGGCAGCTCTTCCCTGGTCATCTTTTAGTGCCTTCCAACCAGAGAGGCTCATCTTACAGCACTACATCAGACAATGTTCTGCTGCTATTCATAAGGTTTTTACTGGCCAATTTTTTTCAGAAGTAGAACGCCAGGTCCTTCTTCCTAATGTGTCTTAGTCTGGATGCTCCGCTGAAATCTCTCCACCATGTGTGACTCTGCTGGTATTTGAAATACCAGTGGCATAGCTTCAGTTATCACAGCCACATGCATGCCATCGAAGCACCACAAACTGACAGATGAGTGGTGTATATTCACTATAGAACGATAAATATACAGAGAAAAGTATTTAAAAAAAGATGGACTCACTTAATTTTACTACAAATGTACATAGATTCAATATTCTGGATAATTTTCTCCTATGCATATTATGTATTATATATAAATACACATAATTTTCTCTTACTCTTCTTAGTTATGAACATTTGTTCAGGTCATTAGATATTCTCTGAGACTGGAGTATGATTTTTTGGCTGATTAATACCTGTGGCCGTACTATAACTTACACTGCATCTCTCATTATTTCCTCAGGATACATTTCTAAAAGTAGGAATCTGGATCATATTTCCAATTGTGAAGTAATCTGAACTCTTTCCAGTGTCCATCTCTCTACCCGCTCTGTTATCTTTGTCCCCGTGCCCTCTACTATCTTTGCCAATTTGGAAGTTAAAAAAATTACCTGCTTTCATTTGTGTTTATTTGATTGCTAATGAAGTTGCACCTTGTTCATAAATATATTAGCTGTTTATATTTTTTACTTTTTTTAAAGTTAATTCCCTTTTTCTATTGTTCCATTGGAATATTAGTGTTATTGATGTAAAGAGCTTTTTTCTTTTTCCTTGCCTGCTGAGCAGTAACCAGCAGTGGCGTCACTAGGGGGGTGTGGGGGATGCGGACTGCACTGGGAGTTGCTGTCAGAGGGGGTGACACCAAAATGACTGTCTATAAAATTTTTGTGCACTGTTTCAGCAGAAATCTATTATTTTTTTATAAAAATGTCCCTGTAGTTAGTTATAACAACAAAAAATTTTTTCGTAAGCCCAGCTTACATGTATCAATACACCTACAGGGCCTAAACTTTATGCGAATTGACTTTGTGAACCTTCTAAAGCACTCCAATCAGAGTCGTCATTATTACACAGTTATAATGATACTTCAAATTACGTAGTTTCGTCTGCACAGTCTGTTGGATGACGCTGTTTTTATAGTTGCTGATTTTGTCAAATCTTCTGGTGTTTTAGCTACAATAGTGTGGTAATTACTATTTGTGACCCTATATCAATAACTTTTTTGAGAATGAAATAGTAATTAAAGGAAAAGAAGGAGAAAAACCAGAAAAGCCTTCCACTCAGTTACTAATAATGTTGTAATTAATAATGTTGTAGTTTGATGTAGAAAGATTTTACAAAATAATTTTGTTGTTAGTATTCATATAATCTACGAAATATTGCATTTAAGCAATTTACAACTATATGTATCACATATTACTCTATAATTAAAGTTAATAATAAACTTACATGTATAACAATTATTGATTATGTAACTCTTTGATAATTAGAGAAATTGACAGTTTAAAACATGAAGTGGGGGAAATGCTATGTTTTTTGATACGTGTTTAGAAACATAACTTAAATCTTTAATTCTATTTTTTTTTTTAAAGTTCAGTCTTTTAGAAATTCCCTTTAAAAAATCAATGTCTTGCAAATATATATCTGACTTTAATGAAATTTTCAGGGTTTAAGTTTAAATTATGGTTTTAAAAAATAGTGACGCATTAAAAAGTGAATTGGTGAAAAGCATTAATTTTGATGAAGTCATTCACAAGTTCACAGATTTGAAGGCCAGGAAAGGAAAGTTCTGATTTAGTCAAGATGTTCACTAAGTGTTGAAATGCTTGTGCATTTGTTCCTGTTTATTTTTATGGTATTATTTCATTTACGAATATATTTCTACATGCATTTGTCTACAACTTCTACATTATTGGGGCCGTTATTGATTATGCAAACCTAATCCATTAATGTATCTAGGATAACAGTAAACTTTAACATTAAAATGAACATAATTTTGATGTAGTTCTTAAACATTTTTACTTTGAGTTCTGCTGTTTTCTTACCAAATTTTTACTTTAACCACATGAAACTATGTAAATGTAAATACATTTAGACTGTGAGTATGATATTGTAATTTAAAGGTGTAATTTTAATTTTACTAGTTGTTTATGTCACTGCTATTGGCATTACATTGAATGATACATGGGAATTACAATTTATGAGTAACATTAGTACAAAAAAAATTACTAAGGATTCTGCATGGTCTAGTACCGGAGGAAGTCCATCAGGGAGGGGGGTGACACTGTGAGTTTCCACACTGGGTAACACTAACCCTAGTGACACCAGTGCTAACCAGCTAGAAATTCCAATCTATAAACAGCTTTTAATGATGAACTTAGTTTACACTTACTATTTTCCACATGTTTGCAGTGGGACTGGCTGCCTTTTTTGGGGAACTCTTTTCATTTCTATAGTATTGAAGAATCCCTAGGGATGAGGGAGGGGGAGCCTGTGAAGTTCCTTATGTTTTAATAAAATGGTTGTTTGCCAATTTTATTCTAAAATTCACAAAATAATACTGCACGTTGTTGTTGTTAGGTGCTGTCGAGTCGGTTTTGACTTGTAGTGATCCTAGGTACAACAGAACAAAACACTGCCTGGTCCTGCACCATCCCCACATTCACTGTTATGCTTGCACCCATTTTTGCAGCCACTGTGTCAATCCATCTCTTTGAGGGTCTTCCTCTTTTTCACTGACCCTCTACTTTACCAAGCATGATGCCCTTCTCCAGGGACTGGTCTCTCCTGATAACATGTCCAATATTGTACACTGGGAGTGTATACAATATTGGAAATATATACAATATTATTTCCTGAGCTTCAGAATAAAATTGGCAAACAACCATTTTATTAAAATGTAAGGAACTTCACAGGCTGTCCCTCCCTATGGAGTGCTTCGGTAGTGCAGATGGTTAATACGCTCAGCAGCTAACCCAAAGACTGGAGGTTCCAGTACACCCAAAGATTACTCGAAAGAAAGGCCTAGTGATCTACTTCTGAAAAGTCAGCCATTGAAATCCTGTGGAGCACAGTTCTACTCTGACACACGTGGGGTCACCATGAGTCGGCATCAACTGACAGCAACTGGTATACTCCCATTAATATAAAAAGTACATTAAATAAGCTTTGATTTTCCTAGGTAGCCAGATAAATCATGTTCAACCAAATTTATCCATCCTTATCAAAATTCACATCAACTCTGAGCCAAATAGTACTAGAGTATAGTTGCACCTAAATCTTACTTCACTTTTTTCTTTGATAAACTTGAGTTTTTAAACCTACGAACAGTCTGAAGTTTAACTATGACTCACTCCCTCCACGTGCTCCACCACAGAGTACAAAAGGTTAGCAAATCCTGCAGTTTCTAACATGGAGATCCAATTTGGAATAAAGGAAATAAACGTCCCACTGTTTAACATCTGAAGATGCTACTGATTGTATCTAAGAAACCGGAGTTTCAAAATGTGAAATGTGAAAACATTGGAATCTCTTCATAACGGAAAAGACCTTGAAATGTAAAAGAAATACGCATGCAGTAAGGAAAAAAAGTATTGCTGACAGTTATTTCCGGTTAGGAAATGGCTGTATAACTTATTTGGTGAAAACAGAGGCAAAAAAGGCAATTTATCGATCTGAGTGCATACACAGCAAAGGCGGTTCCACACACCATCTCATAGGACTGAGACAAGCTTTTGATTTGAAAAAGCCTTCTCTATTGCTGCTAAAGGTCAGAGGTTCTTTGTTGACAAATCAAGTCTATATTTTTTTGTTCATCTGAAGTTTTTCCATAGTGAATTGTCTGCTTCCATTTGATCTGCAGTTAGTTACATGGGGTCACTATGAGTCAAAATCTACTTGAGGCATCTAACAACAACAACATGTTAGGCATGATTTAGGAAATAATATTGGAATCATTTATTCCCTCTCCTTGAGCATAGAGAATGTGACCCAGCTGGAGCTGGGCTCACAAGGGCACAACGACACATCAACTGGGCCCTGAGGTATAACGACAATAGCTAAGATAATCTTGGAAAATATCTTCCAGGGAAACTTTACACATAAAGGCAATCAAACAGAACACAAAAGACTTTCAACTCTTTTTCTATTAGCATTTAGTGACTAGAAATTTGTTGGACCAATGAAGACACTACTGACTGTCGTTACTGAAACCTGTACCAATGATTGGTAAGAAAGACAATTCAAAATGTAAGATCACAGTTTCTAGCCAATCTGAAAAGGCTGAGCTTTCAATGGTTTTGCCTATTTGTAATATTACTGTATACTGAAGATTCTGTCATGGTCTTTGGACTCGGGCAGACATGGCTGTGGCAGCATGCTTGTCCGTTTTCCCATTCTTGCCTGTTCTGTAATATTCTTTGGATTTGGGCAGACGTGGCTCTAGCAGTATGCTTGTCCATTTTCCCACATTTGTCTGTTCTGTGATATTTCCTTGGACTCACGCAGACATGGCTCTGGCAGCATGGTTGTCCGTTGTCCACCTTTGCTTTTTTGAATATATGCTGAATAAAACTTTCTTTTTGCTTTACTCAACTTTGTGATGTTTTTACCCTACAACAGGCACCAGTGAAATTTAATAATCAGGACACAGTCTTAATTACATACTTTTAGATTTTGTAAAACAAAACAACAATTGCTTTAAAACTAGTCACCACTATTCAGTCTTTAACATAGAATGATAGGATTTTTTTATTTTCAAGAGACTTTAGAGATAATTAAGGTCCCTATGTTTGCTCTCAGCTACTAACCTAAAAGTTGGTAGTTGGAACCCACCCACCGGTATCTGGGAAGAAAGGCATAGTAATCTGCTTTCATAAAAGATTACAGCCAAGATAACCCTATGAAGCAGTTCTGCTCTGTAATACATGGTGTTGCCATAAGTCAGAATCGATTCTACGACAACAGGTTTTTTGTTTTGTTATGGTTTGGTTTAGAAATAATTTAATCCAGCCTCCACTTTTCTTTTTCCTTTTATTTATTTATTTATTTTTAGGATTTTATGATGTTGAGATTTCTTTTCAATGAAAAATGTCAAACATAAATAAAAAGAGAAAACAATATAATGAACCTCATATATCTATTACCAGGTTGAACAACGATCAAGATTTGGCCAGACTTGGTTCATCTAACCTCTCCACCCCATCTCCTTTTTCTGGAAAATATTTTAAAGTAAACCCCAGCCAGTATGTCATTCCATTATTTCATCTCTAGGGTACTTCAGTAAGCATCTCTAAAGCATATGGACATTTTCTTGCATAACCATAAAGCCATTATCACATCTAACAAAAGTAACAATTCCTTGGTATCATCTAATCCCAGTTCAGATTCTAATTGCCTGGACTTTCTCAGAAAGGTCTTTTGTTAAATTAGAATCCAGACAATGGCCATATATTGCATTTGTTTGCTAGGCTCTTTATGTCTCTTTTAATTTCTAAGATCAGTTAGTCTTCCCCTGACCGCCCCCACCACACCCCTTTTTGTTGTTGTTGTTGTTGATGATGATGAGGAGGAGACACTGAGTTGATGAAACCAGGTCAGTGGGCTCCACCTCCATTTTATAATGCCTTTTCCCATACATCACGTTGCCATGCTCTAAGTTTACAATCTCTATGATTTTAGCGTTCTAGTTGTTCAGAAAATATTGGAAACATTTTAAACTCTACTACTTCCATATTGATTTACATTTAAAATCCCTAGTATTTTCCAAAGCTTAGTCAGGGTCCAGAATTTGCAGCCTGCTTTGCCCCAGTGCTTGGCTCATTGACGTTATTCTATAAATGTCACTTTCTAAGAATTCAGCAAAATTAATTGAAAAACTAAAGTTTTATAAAATAAAAAAAATTCTCATAGTAGAACAATAATAAGTACTAGTGCTTTCACTCAGAATTGGAAGTGCAAAACTAACCAACCAAACACAAATCACACACATACGCATATACCAAAAATTAGGATCAAGCCCTAAAAATTTAGAAAAATTAAAAAACAAATGACAGGTTTCACTAACTTCCTAGGTTCTATCTTAGCTTAACGAAACCCTGGTAGCGTAATGGTTACATGCTACGGCTAGAAACCAAAAGGTGAGAGGTCAGAATCCACCAGGCGCTCCTTGGACACTCGATTGCGCAGTTCTCTATCCAGTCGACCGCGACGCGTACTGTATCTTAAACAGGAAGGAAGGTACATTTTTCTGTTGGTGAAACAATTAGTACATAAAATAAAGCATGGTCGCTAGTACTTTCTATGCTCCCTGGAAGCACACAGCGAAAAGAGGACGTAAAACACATCCTTTATCATCCATTTCTTAGAGTCTCCAAAGAACATGGGGAGAAGAAGCCAAAACGTAAATCCGTTTCAATGGCTCCAACTTTGTCCTCTTAGACTTTAGTAAGGTCAACCAACAAATAATTTTTAAAAAAACAGCGTTAGCTAGTAGAGACTTTTATTTGCATATGCTCTATTTAAAAAAAAAAAAAAGCGTTCCTGTGTTCTAGAATTCTGATTAAGAATTCTGGCTTTCAAACATCACAACTTCCTCACATAAAAATGAAAAATTCTTGGCCACATTTTCCCCCTAGTCCTTCTAAGGCTGTTAAACCAGGAATCCCTGGTGTTTGTTAACTGCAGTTCTTAGATACACCTAAGAGATTTTAAAATTTTTGTTACGGTGGAGTAGCTAATAGATTCTGCATGGTTGATGCTGAATCTTTTTTTTTTTTTTTTTAGAAAAAAGTAGAAAAAAACATATTGTTTTGAAAAACATGTTTTTAAAATAATTTTATAGATTGCAGATTTTGTAAATGATCATGTTAATTGTTGGGAGGGGGTTCCCAACCTTGTTAATGTCCCCTTGGCATTAGGCTTTTGTTCCCCAGCCTTGAATATGTCATTTTCTCCCACAGACTGCATTTCTAGGGGTATAATTGCTGTCTCCATGTAAAAGACAACTCATGTGCATAAATTTCCACTCACTGAAATGAGACTCTGCTTCCCCTAATTTTAATGCAGATGTGATCCGGGGGTAGAGTTACACTTACTTCCCCAAGCAAATGAAACAGATTACACGTTAAATATTGTCTTTGGAACCAGGTGCACAGAAACAACCAATTACCTAGACAGCTCATCAAGTCCTGATATGTTTACCACATTGTTTTTTGTTTTCTCTTTAAACATTTGGCGAATTATTCTGAGGCTTTCATTTCTCTATAATGAACAGAATATGCTTATTAATAAAGGCCCCTTTTGTGTGATTCACTAACAGTTGACTCACAAAAGCCTTTAAACCATGTTTGAAAGTTTCTGAACTGAACTTGAGTTCCTGTGAAGACAAAGCCTATTACCACAAAGAGCATACTGCTTCTGGTTTTTCTCCTTTGCTAAATAATTGATATCTACAAATGACTTAAAAAGGGACATGAATTCGTGAAGAAGACGGGAGGTGTTTCTATTCTTCCCTTAGAAATTTCTTGATTATTCATACTTAAAGTATCCACATTAATTTATCAGATTTTGGTCACTGCTCATTCTATCATCTTGAATTTTTATGCGTAATCATTACTTCTTTTGGGTGTTTAATTCACAGAAAATACTGATGAAGTCAAAGGCTCTTTCAAGACTTGTTTCTATTATTCCGAAAGACTTTTACCACTTCCTGAGGAGGAGCTGTTTTTTATTTCCACCAAGTCATTAATCTCCCGAAGAATGTGGCAGCAAAGATGTAATTGGAGCAAACTATTAGGAAGGTTGGAGGCAGGGAGCTTTGCCGTGGAGATGCCAGGTTGGAGAGGGGAGGCTCTGGATGTTGGGGATAAGGAGGAGGAAGATGTTACTGGAAACCCTGGAGAAAGGCTTGATTGTAAATGGCTTGGAGATCAACCATCTGCTGATTGAGTGGTTACCATGTTTTTTCACAAATAACACACATGCTATGCCAGAACTGTTTTTACTTAATTTTATCATCTCTGAGTGTTATATGTGTGTGGGTGTGTTATTTACGTGGGCATGTTATTTGCGAAAAAAATATGGTAAGCAGTACTGACTTTCTGAGAGGATCTCAACCCTTAAACCATTTCTTCTCTTAGCTTCATTTGGAAGTTAGGGGGAGCTCTAAGCAAAGTAGGTGAAAATGCACCACAGAAAAAATTAGATTTGTGTGTGCATGTGAGCAAGGGCAGAAGCTGAATGTAAGCATCTTTTTTTTTTTTTTTAGTAAGAGACATTTTAAAGAAAATAAAACTGTAAGGTGTGTGAGTAGAAAAAGAACTTAAAATCATCAATAATATTGCAAGTCACCCTCATACATTATAGTCAAAGTGGAAGCTGGTATAAGGTCTGTGGAGGACAATTTGACATTATTTTAAAATATTACAAATGCACATATCCTTTGACCATGCAATTCTATTCTAGGAATATTTCCTACATATATCCCTACCCATTTGTAAAATGGCATATGTACAAGGTTATTCACTACAGCACAATATGTGAAAACAACCTAATTGTTCACCAATAGAATACTGAGTCCATCAGTTATGATACATCCTTGCAATGGAATACTATGTAGTTTTTAAAAAAGTAGTGAAGTTTTTTATGTATTGATAGGCACTGAGTTCCTCAATATAGTGGTAAATGAACAAAAAGCAAATTTCAGGAAAATAGATCATATGCTATCATTTACATAAAAAAAGATGGAAGAATATATATCTATATTGGCGAGTACAATTAGACAAAAATTATTGGTAAGGACAAACAAAAAACTAATAACAGATGGGGAGGGATAGAAAGAACGTAAAGGCAGGGACAGATGTTTCACTGTTTTGAACAGAGCAGAAAGACTGTGAATAAATTACCTATCCAAAAATTTAAAAGAGGAAAAAGTGCTGGTCCTGGAGTGAGGCAGTCCTTGTTCTGATTACTGGCTCCCCCAGGTTCTGACTCTATAACTTGGGTTTCCTTATTTGTAAAGTGGAGAATACTACCTGCCTCATGAGAAAATGCACTTGTGGTACAGGAGCCCTGGTGGTGCAGTGGTTAAGAGCCTCAAAGAGTACCAAAGGTTGGCAGTTCAAATCCACCAGCAGCTCCTTGGAAACCCCATGGGGCAGTTCTACTCTGTCCTATAGGGTCATTATGAATTGGAATCAACTCGATGGTAACAGGTTTGGTTTTGTTTTTTTTTTCGTGAGAAAATGAGGATATTAAATGAAGACATATATATATATATATATATATAATGTAGAGGAGTTGGTACAGTGCCTGGGATATATTCAGTAAATACTAGTGGTTACCATTACTCTACTTATTAACATTATCATCACCCTTCTCATGAATATTTGGGGAAGGGAGCATAAAATGATGGTGGGAGTTATGGAAATGATTACTAAGACAGAGCATTTTCAGCTCCAAAGGGGTCTACTGAAGGAATCGATGTCACCAAAAAGATTTATAGAACACCTGTCTACACACGACACTGTTCTCTCCCTTCTGGGCAGAATTAACATACAAGGACCCTTTCTTGAGTTTCATATCTTGGACCTCTTGTTCCAAATTCTAATTTGGAAAAAAGAAAGATTCTGACTGGTCTGGCTTGGGGCAGGTGCCTCTCTCTGGACCAGTCAACTATGTTCACATGAGAAATGTCAGCTGTCACAGGTACTACACTGGTGGCATGGGGAGGAACTAATCCCTTCTGAGTGGAAAGGAGCAGAAGGAGATGTGAGTTGACAAAAACAATGGGGCCCCTAACACAGACAATTTTGTAGCATTTCCGAAAAAAGGGGGATGAGGGCAGAGGAGGGAATTGATATTTTCTGTACTATCTAAATGAGAGCCAAACCAGTTGCCCTTCAGTTGATTCCAACTCACGGCGACCCCATATGTGTCAGAGTAGAACTGTACTCTATAGGGATTTCAATGGCAGATTTTTCAGAAGTAGATCGCCAGGTCTTTCATCTGTGGCACCTCTGGATGGACTCCAATTTCCAATGTTTTGGTTTGCACCCAACCACCACTAGCGACTCCCATCTAAATGATAGCAGGCAACGGACTGGGAGGTTTTGCCCAGGGCAGTGAGGGAGGATGGTGTTCTCTGCAGAAATATAGAAGGTGTGTTTTTAAGATTTAACTGCTAATCTATGGACTTAAGAAAGCTGAGAAACAAGCTGCCAAGGAAATGGACACAGCCTTGAATTTATGCGCCTGAAAATGCCAGGAGTCCCCAGATGGACTCCAGGTGGTCCTGAAAACCCAGAAAATATATGCAAACGTTTGTTTGTATATGGGCATATACATTGCTCCGAGCATCTCCATAACTTTCATCAAACTCACAAAGGGTGCTGTGATCCAAAAAGGATTATAAATCCCTGCTAGATCAATGATCCAAGGATTATGATTAATCCACATTAGGAACCTGAAGCCTATTTAAGACATTATTTTTAAAAACATAAAGAAAAAATAAAAGAACCACTGCTCTACTATCTTTGCTTTCTAAGCAATCATTCTTGCACTCCTGTCTTTGCTTTGCTGTATTCACCTTTATTATTATTTACAGAATATTTTTCTTTAAGTGTGTTTACTTTTTAAACTGAAATGCCTAGTTTAGCTTCAACATGAGCAAAAATATCTATGAAATCATGGGTCTGTTGTGCTATTTACATTTTTTCTAATATATCTTATAAGAAATATGTTACTAGTAAAATTTAAAGACGTTTGTATCATTTCCAAAATTATTCTGTGCACCCAGAGAGGTGGACTTATGGCACTTTGGAAAATACTGTGTCCAGATATTCTAAAATTCACATCAGGCATTCCATTTTATGGAGAAGGAAGCTGAGGCATGACAATTAATGTAACTTATTAGAGATTCTAAGCAAACGTGGAAAAACTTAAGTAAGGTACTGGGCAACGCTGTATCTGTTAATGACTCGGCCATGTTACCTATCTCATTGCTATGCAGACAGTTTAAAGAGATTTTTATATCCTGTCACCTTTCCTCACTACGTCATAAAGAGAATCTAGTAGACTAGAGTAAAAAAGTGATCAATTTAATACTCTAGTAATGATCCCAGCAACAGAGAAAGGAAAGAAAAAACCAAAAAACCAGGGAGTTCTTTTCTACTCAAATTCCATCTCATTTTTATTTTCTCTTAATGTTTTTTGAATCCCAAGTTCCAAAACCTGTCCTCTATTATGCAGTGCAAACGAGAACAGATGGGGAAAAGTTATGTTGGAAAGGGCTTTGGAGGGCCACAGAGAAGAGAAATATGACTACTCAATGTGTCACACACCAACTTGCAGCTGCCACCAGCCCTTCCACACGACGCGCTGCGTATGGAACCAGCCCATGGTGCTCAGAAGGAGCAGGCAGACTGCAGGAAGGGAGTGCAATTAGAGAACATTCACTTTGCTTGTGTTTCCTTGAAAATATGAATAAAGAGCGTACCAGCAGTACAGCCAACAAAAGAGAAAGAAATCCAAAAGCTAGCCTGGAAAATGGTTAGCTTTCCCTTGAAAATTCCCAAATGTTAACCAATAATCGGTTTTATCCTGCCTTTTTTATATTAAAGGAGCCCTTGTGGCACAGTGGTTAAGCGCTCGGCTGCTAACCAAAAGGATGGCAGTTCACTCACCAGCCGCTCTGTGGGAGAAAGATGTGACAGTCTGCTTCCATAAAGATTTACAGCCTTGGAAATCCTATGGGGCAGTTTTACTCTGTCCTGTAGGGTCACTGAGTCGGAATTGACTCGGTGGCAATGGGTTTGCTTTAGTTTGTTTTGTTTTTTTAATCGAAGAAATGCCTCAGCATTTCTCAAACCCACCATCCAGGTCTTCTTTCTGTCTAGGGATTTTACCTAGAAAGGCCATACTAGCTTACATGCATGGTATGGTCTTCCAGCAAGTATTTTTCAGTATCACAGGATGCTTATGAGTTCACTAAATATTTCAAGTATGAGGCAGCCGACCTGATTTCAAATTCCAGCTTGGCTGGTTACTAGCTGTTAGACCTCGGGCAAGTTACCTAACTTCTCTGAGTCTGGGGTTCATCATCTGTGAAACAGGGTTAACATGACTTACCTTCGAGGTAAAAAATCCATTGCCTTCGAGTTGATTCCGACTCATAGCGACCCTACAGGACAGAGTAGAACTGCTCTGTAAGGTTCCCAAGGAGAGCCTGGTGGCAACCTTTTGATTAGCAGCCTTAGCTCTTAACCACTACGCCACCAGGGTTTCCAATTAGTATACATAAAATGCCTGGCACACAATCATTTCTCAATATGTGACAGCTATTATTATTACTGTGGTTATAGAAAGCATATAAAATGTTCTCTCTCTTTTTTAATTTCAATATAAAAATGTTGAGAATACATATATATTTGGCTATGAATCCCTGAGAATCTATTTTGAAAGTAATTATATGGTTAGAATGGCTTAAGTTGTTTGATTCAAATGGTGATTCAGGCAACACAGACACTATCTGTGAACAAATCTTAGTGTTGTAAAGAGTTGTGTTATTGACTCATGCAGGGACTTCCTCTGAAATCGTGCCTGTTTTTGTAGAGTGAGTATGCAAAGACTTTATATCATAAAACATTCTTCTCCCCCACCCCCCAGGGTAGTTCATAAATCATCTAAATCAAAATCCCTTCACGAGCATGTTAAAATGCAGTTTCCTGGGCAACCTCAGAATATATTTTCAGCATCTCTAAGACGTGGAGTTGTGGGGGGTGGGGGGACCGTGGTGGTACAGTGGTAGAATTCTTGCCATGCGGGAGACCAGAGTTTGATTCCAGCCAAGGTGCACCATGTGCAGGCCCCACCCATATGTCAGTGGAGGCTTGCATGTTACTATGATGCTGAAGCGGTTTCAGCAGAGCGGCCATACTAAGACAGACTAGGAAGAAAGGCCTGGTGATCTACTCCCCAAAATCAGCCAATGAAAGCCTTATGGAGCACAATGGTCTGATCTGCAACAGATCATGGGAATGAGGCAGGACCTGGCAGCATTTAGTTCCATTGTACATGGGTGTCATGGATTGAATTATGTCTCCCCAAAAATGTGTGTATCAGTTTGGCTGGGCCATGATTCCCGGTATTGTGTGATTTTCCTGTGTGTTGTAAATCCTCCCTCTATGATGTTAATGTGGGAGGATGGGCAGCTGTTGTGTTAGTGAGGCAGGACGCAATCTACAAGATTGGGTTGTGTCTTGAGGCAATCTCTTGAGACATAAAAGAGAGAAGTGAGCAGAGAGACAGGGGGACCTCATACCACCAAGAAAGCAGTGCTGGGAGCAGAGCGCGTCCTTTGGACCCGGAGTCCCTGCAGGGAAAAGCTTCTAGTCCAAGGGAACACGGATGAGAAGAAGGCCGACAGAGAGAGAAAGCTTCCCCTGGAGCTGACGCCCTGAATTTGGACTTTTAGTCTACTTTACTGTGAAGAAATAAATTTCTTTTTGTTAAAGCCATCCACTTGTGGTATTTCTGTTATAGTAGCACTAGATGACTAAGACAATGGGGTCGCCATTAGTCAGGACTGAATCCATGACAGCTGAAAACAAGAAGATATGGAATTCAGAGATCACATTTTAAATAAAGATAATGGGTAATTCTTAAGCACACTGAAGTTTGAAAACCACTTCCTTAAGAAATGGGGACAATGATAATTCGAATTTTGAGTGATTTCCAGCTGCCTTTTCTCCCCACCACACACAACACAATCAGGCCCAGAAATGCAGCAATAGCTAACAAGACAAAGAGATACAAGTCTGGTAGTTCTAGCTCCTCTTTTCCACAATCTGTATTCTCTCCTTTTGCATAGTGGCTAGTTAAGCCTGGACTATAGTTTACCTTAAGAGGGAGGCAACATGTCCCAGTTTGCCTAGGACAGCACTGGATTGCCCAGAGTAGATATTAAGGGCATCCTTTTTCAGCTGAATTGGCAAAAGTTGTGTGATAGACATATTTACGACAACGACCAAAAAAAAGGAGTAACTGCTGAGGCTGCTTATGTACAACCACACACCTCATGGGATTTCGTTCCTTGGTTTGGAGGCTTAGAGTCATGATTTCATGGGATATCCCAGTTAATTGGCCTAATAAGGTGTTTAGTGCCTCTGTTCTACCTCCTAGTTTGTTATGTAGTGCCTGGGGTCTTAAATGCCTGCAAGCACCCATCCAAGGCACCATAATTGTTCTCTATTCACCTGGAGCAAAAGAGGAAGAAAGAGTCAGAAATATGAGGAGGAAATGGAATGTGTGGCTAACTGCCTCGATGAACAATTACCTCCTTTGCCATGAGACACAAAGAGATAGATGGTGACTAGCTACCCTTACTGAACGTTTTGATCGAAGATCCTATAGAAGAACATTTCTGATCAAAAGTGGGAAAATACAGGACAGAATTTCAAATTCTCATGGACTCTAGACTTTCTGGAGCTATGGAGGCTGAATGAATCCCTGAAACTACTGAGCTTAGATAATCTTTAAACCTTAAACCAAAAATATCCCCTGAAGTCTTCTTAAAACCAAACAATAGCAATAAAAAAAAACCCAAAACCCATTGCTGTTCAGTCAGTTCTGACTCATAGCAACCCTATAGGACAGAGTAGAACTGCACCTTAGGGTTTCCAAGAAGCAGCTGGTGGATTCGAACGGCCAACCTTTTGGTTAGCAGCCAAGCTCGTTAACCACTGCGCCACCAGGGCTCCAACAATAACTATAGTGCCACCAAAGTCACATGACTATTAAAATAGAGTCTTTGTGGAGAAAAGCCACGAGGGTTCTGTATAAAGAAAAACAATAGAACATTGAAATGACAATAGATTCTAGGGTCTAAAGATTTCATTCATTCATTCTTTTCTCTCTCTCTCTTTTTTTCTTTGCCAAACTCAAAGTCATAAATCCTTTTGTGAGTGGAAAAGAAAGTGAAAGCTAAAGGGAGAAGTACTGACAAAAGACTGACTAAGAACAATACAATTATAATCCTAGGTGAAGCAGAAAGAAAGTAAGAGAGAGAGAAAGGAAGGAAGGGAGAAAGAGAGAGAAGGAGGGAGGGGAGGACAGCAGGAACACAGTAATGAAAGAAAGAAAGAAGGAAAGAGAAGAAAGAGAAAGAGGTGATGAGCTGTGATCTTGGTAGCAAAACCTGACTAGAATTTGGTCTGAGAACTTTCACAAGGGGTCCTGCTAATTTCTTTGGGGGTGGAGCGGGGTGGGATGTCCATCCTATGAAAATGATGCTACGGTTCATCTAACTGTTGCCACTCAGCCATGCAGACTGCTATTTGGGTAGGCTGGATGGAGAATACTATTCCGTTAAAACTAGGAGCTTTGAAGTGGAGACAAACACAATCTGGTAGTATTACAGAGGCATTATTCACCCTGATGACTCACTGTCTTTGGCTCCCACACAGCAGAGGCAAGAAGTAACATCTGTGACCTTGAAGATGTTGGCCAAGCATAGACCCAGCCTTAAGGCCTGATTTTTCAAATGAACACCTGTGTGTGTGTGTGTGTGTGTGTGTGTGTGTGTGTGCCTGCATGTGTTTGTTGGGGAGAGGGGGGAGGAGAGAGAGGGGAGAGGTGAATACATGTTAAAGAGTAGGAATGTATGATGAACAATTCTTAAAAGGGACTATAAAAACTATTAATATTTAAACAGCTAACTCAACTAAATAACAAGTACAGTACTACAGGGAAATAACCATCACGTGAGCAGGTCTCAGCTCAAAGCATTGATAAGATAGTACGATGTGGGAACATTTTAAATGATTGTTCTTAGCTTGGAGGTGAATATGGAATCCAGTTCCCAGATCTTTCTCATCATTTCCCTTCAGCATGACTCTTTATGAATGCAGTTTGCTGTTTTCTGTGTTCCCAGCCACGCACTGCTCTGTGCTCAGAGTCCTATAAACAAAATTCAAGTAGATGTAATCCCCCGGCCTTCGATATCATGCAATGGAAAGCAGACAATAATAAAAGGTTGCATCCAAATATACAGATGTGCAGGCAGCTGTACAAATGGCAAACAGAGTCATGGCCTTAGACCAGATGGTCTACTTAAAAAACTATCCACATGGAACACAGCCAAGAGTTTCAGGTTGGTAGTGACAGCAATCTTAGAATTGTACTTTGAAGCCTCAAAAAGAATAAAAGCAAAACTGTGAAGTCATTTGAAGCTGATCAGAAAAAGAGAGAACTTTAGACAATCTCCTGAACAGCTAGAATAGAGAGGGTTTCAGGTATTGAGTGTGCCACATGGAAAAACCAAGGATGTCAGCAGAGCCACAGCTTTGTGAACCTTAGGGAATCCTAGGTTGGTCACCACGTTTGTACAGACAAAGGAAGAGAGAATTGGGAGGGTTGTGAAGGATGGCTTAAACTTAGACTTGGGACAACTGGCTCATATAGTTTCTTCTTGGTATAAGTTTCCAAAGATTTTACTGTTATGTTTTGGGTTATAATTGTCCCTCCGTGTCATTTAAAGTTTTTACTCTTTGTGGCTGCTTATAAGTTATAGGAAGTAAGACGCAGTTTGCTCAGAATCCATAGCTGTAATTAAAATTTTAAGAAAGTCTAAGATCTTTTCTCTGCAATTAACAGAAGCCCGACTCAGAATAAACTCAAGAAGACTTTATTATGAGAAGATTCATGTGTTTCCCAGACCCCAAATGATGTAGACGGGTCTTAAAAACAACTGGAATCACATTTAAATACCACGAGTACTCTCTATCTTTTGTCTCTATGTTTTACCTTCAGTTGGCTTCATTCTTCCCTCTCTCTGACTGCTAACTTGCTTGTGGTGCTCATGAGTTCATATCAGAAATGCAAGTGCCAACAGACCACTAATGCACATTTTTTCCACTTGAAAAAGCAGCAAGGCTGAGTATCAATCTCTTAGCCCTAATTCCAAATTCCTGGGGAAGGACTATGATTGGTCCCGTTTGGGTCAGTTACCCACCCCTAAACAAATACACAGTGGTCATAGGATCACACTTTATTGACTTAGCTCCCATCATAATCATCTTTGCATAGGTGTGAAGGGGACAGTTGCTGGAAAAAGATGGTACGGTCTATACAAATAGGCGTCTGTATATTAAGAGACTTTCAGCTACAGGTAATAGGGTATTTACTCTCTCATATAACAAAAAATCTTGCCTGATATTTGATATTTATAAGATTCAATTCAATTCAACCAATATTTATTGAGCATGTACTATTTGCCAGTGGAGCCCTGGTGGCACAGTGGTTAAGAGCTCAGGGTGTTAACCAAAAGGTCAGCAGTTCGAATCCACTAGCCACTCCTTGGAAACCCTATGGGGCAGTTCTACACTATCCTATAGGGTTGCTATGAGTCAGAATTGACTCGATGGCAACGGTTTACTATTTGCCAAGCACTGCCTTAGATGCTAGGGATGCATGGGTGAATAAAGCAGATAAAAATTCAGGAAGCTTATATTCTATGTTTGGTTAATTCGGTGACCCAATAACATTAATACCCCGGGTTGTTGTTGTTGTTAACTCTGCCAACCTCAACATGTCATCTGTAACAATCTCTGTCAAGAGGAATGTAACTGAGACACAAAGGGTTTAACTTACCTAAGTTCTTGCAACCACTAAATGAAGGAATTGTGAACCCAAACTCTTAGCCACTATCCAGTGCTGCTTCTTGCCCTTGGGCAGGACAGGGGCTAGCCTCCCTGAAGTATATGGTTACCTGATCCCTAAACAAAATCAGGGTTCTGTGAGCCAGGAATAGGTGGGGGATGGCTTCTAGAGAGGGAACTACCATGACATCTGCAGCCTGCTACACTGGGACTTCTTTGGTCAAGCGTATCTCCAAATCTTACGAGTTGACCGAGTTGCAGTTGATAAAAACGACTTTATTTGTAGTCTAGTTAGAAGTTCTCCCCAAGGTTATGACCGGGAGATCAAGAGAGAACTGGAGGTAGCTCACACAGAATTAAGGAGTTTATATATCAGGTTCCTATTTGCAAAGGTGTTGATTAGCACAGAAGGGATGGGGCTGATGGTCATGTCAATACGCAGTTTTTGTAAAATGCAGAACAGGCAGTGTCATCTAACAGAAAAGATACCAAGGCTGAAATTTAGAGGCTCTAGGTATCAATTCCTATAATATAACAGCTAGAAACCTCTTAAGGTTTGTTGGGGCATCATTTTGGCAGAGACTGAGGAAAACTGTCTTCACCATACTTTAACCAGGAAAGGTGCTTTAGAATCTCAAGTTCTCAACCTTGGTGTAGGTGAACACTGTTCAGTGGTGGGACCTAGGAACTTCCAGAAAGAAAAGGCACAAATTAAACAGAAGTTAGATAAATGTTAATAATGTAGATGGAGGAGGAGATGAAAGAATCATAGAGAACTGCATCCATGAAATACAAACTGGAGACATAACATCCTACATAAAGAGAACAGTAGTAAACCTTCATACTGAGAGACAAGGAAATCATCAACAAAGCTGATAAATACACAGAGGGGTCTTCAGTTGTATTGTCAATGTTTCTTTCCTATGCTGAGTGTTGTATACATGAGTGCTTGTTACATTCATCTCTATGCTTTTCTTTCCCCTGAAATATTTCATTAAAATAACACCACCATCACTTCGTTATCATTTTACTTTTTTGCAATCTGTCATTTGTAATTTGGTGATTGTCATCACTGAGCAGGGAGGTAGAAAAGAGTGTCTGAGCTCTGTCTCTTTCTTCCTTCCAGAAATACATGTGCCTGATCTTAGGTCCTTGATCTGAGATCATCACCAATATTCCTCCTATCATCTTCGCAGCCATGGTGCTGCCCTGCCCTCCCTGTCCTCTGTCTCCTTGTAATTGTTTCCCTTTATATTTGGGAACTCAGTTGCATCCTACAATTTGCCACTGCCCCAATTGCACTGAGGAGTGGGTGTAGTAGAAATTCAATATCCACTGGTATGTGTCATTGTTCCTGAGTCAACTTTGCTTTTCAAAAACACAATATGTTATTAAACAAAATCATTCCTCTGTTCTGAACAACAGACTAGCGGCTGGGTTTTTTAAATATATATTTAAGAAAATAGTACACGTGCTTTGTCCACTCAAAGGCTAATCACCTGCCAGGATTTTTGGGAACTGCTAGGGTGGGTTTTCCCCCCAAATACCAGTTTTTGAGTCACATAATAGCAACATTTTGCTATAAAAATGCTAACTTCTCTTCTGTTGTACTTTTGCTGTTATTCAAAAACAGCCAAATGGATGTTATTGAAATCCGGTCCCAAAAAAAGGTTGAAATTGCTCCCCAGCTGGGCCTTAGACCCTGTGTGCCAAATTTCAGCCTAAAGAGAATTCTTATATTTGAGTTGCTGTGAGCAGCTGAAAATCTGAGGTTTGGGGTGGAAATGCTAACAGACTCTTAACTATCATTTTGCAAACCATGTGATTATAACACAATGCAAACCTCCTCTGGAGCAACTCTCTGGCAAAAGCAATAGAAACAAGGAGTCTGGGCCCTCAAGTTCTGCCGTTACGAGCTTCTGCTGGGTTAGCAGCAGGCAGGGGAGGCCTGGCCATGACATTTCTGACGTTTCTGTTCTGGCTGAGGGTAAAAAGAGACCCCTTTGGCGAATTTCTGTTAAATAACAGGAGTGTGTGAAGCTCATTCCTTCACAGGGCTTCTTGGAACACCAGCTTATGGTCACCCTTGCTTGTTCTGGAAGTATTATCGCCAACACAGTGCTTGGTTCCAACCAGACATGAATTGTTTGCCACCTCTAGTCCCCTTGGCTTAGTCACACTTGCTCCCATTCCAACTTGGCAAAAATGCCTGCACTGCTTGGCCACTTGCTTCTATCATCTGGCATTTAAATGTGGGCTGAATCTCTCCTCAGTAGCATTTGAGGCCACAAAGATGCTTTGATTCCAGCCTTTGAGTACACACTCCAGGTAACAAGTCTCAAATGCAGGTAAAGTGTCGCAGTCCAATCCATTAAAGGAACCCTCACATTATGGAAAGGTGCTCAGAGCTTTTCTAGGGCAACTCCACGGAGTGCTGTTTCCAAGAGTCCCTCACGACACCTCCCACAACACTCAGCCCTCTCTAGGGGCTGTGATAGAAAGCAAAGTGCTTGCAAAGCCCAGTCAGATTGTGGCTGATTTGTTTCTGCTGCTTACTAGCTCGGCTACTTTGTGCAAGGCACTTAACCACACTGAGCCTCAGTTTCCCCATTTATAAAATGGCAATAATACCACCTTCTATCCAGTTGTAAGGATGTAAGGATCATAGAATCTGAAAGTGTTTTCTAAACTGCAATGCACTATACACATTTTTGTCAGTATTATTATATCCGGAATCTCATCATAACTTCAAAATGCTAATCTGAGTTAAAGCTAGAGTCGAAGTCCATAGGAGTGGATTTAAAAGATTTGTTCCCTTTACAAATAGCAGGCCACAGGTTCTGAGAATCAATAGGAAGTTATTTGATACCTGATATATGCTCAGTTCTCTGTTAAAGGCTGTGAAGGATACTGTATTAACTAAATCCTCAGTTTCTGTAAAATTATGCTTTACTATGTGTTGGAATCAACTCGACGGCAACGGTTTTAACAGCATCCACAAAATGACCCCTAGCTGTACTTGAGTAAACATGACTCACCCCAAGAACACATCTAGAACACACCATCTAGCAGCACTAAATGACTAGGACATGCTGCTGTAACAGAAATACCACAAGTAGATGGCTTTAACAAAGAGAAGTTTATTCTCTCACAGTGCAGTAGGCTACAAGTCCAAATTCAGGGCATCAGCTCCAGGAGAAGGCTTTCTCTCTCTGTTGGCTCTGGAGGAAGATCCTCGTGATGCATCGGTCTTCCCTTGGTCTGGGAGCTTCTCTGCGCAGGAACCTCAGGTCCAAAGGACGCACTCTGCTCCCGGCACTGCTTTCTTGGTGGTATGAGGTTTCCATGTGTCTCTACTTGCTTCTCTCTTCTACATCGCAAAAGAGATTGGCCCAAGACACTATCCAATCTTGTAGACCTCATCAGTATAACTGCCGCTAATCCATCTTGTTACATCATAGTGATTGAGTTTACAACACATAAAGAAATCACATCAGATTACAGAATGGTACACAATCATACAATACTGGAAATCATGACCCAGACAAGTTGACAGATATTTTGGGGGGACACAATTCAATCCATGATACTATTCTAGCCATCTTGCTGGCTCTGCAGTAACAGGGTAGATCTATGGCTTGGCCACTGGGGAGACCAGATGAATTTGTAGTATATCTGGGGCTGCATGTAGGTGCCATATTTGGATCTGAGGTTTCCAAAAGAAAGAAAGAGTAAATACCAACACAGTGAAGAGGCAGAATAATCTGAAGAGAATCTTCAGGCATTTAGCATGTTCACTTCTGGATGAGCTTTCAGCATTAACTAACTCATCTGTACAGGCTGCCCAGCAGGCAGGGGTGTATATCTGGTTACAGGTAAACTTTATGTCTTACAGGTGCCTCTTTCCGGTCAACTTGTGTCATAAAAGGACTTAGGTTCTCCTAGAAAGGGGCATGTGTAGGAAATGGTAAGGACAGATCTACAGCTAACATAGGTCAGTGGATGCTAACAGGGGATGGACTGACTTTGTTCCTAAGGGAAAGATCTTTTAGCCCTTGTCACCAAACAGGATCTCTTAGGGTTTCTGGAATGTTTTCATTCCTAGGTCAGATGGACTATAGTGCCCTGTTTTACTTACATCCGTTCAACCCGTTACCTACCGTCGAGTGAATTCCAACTCATAGTGGCCCTATCAGACAGAGTAGAACTGCCCCATAGGTTTCCAAGGAGCTCCTAGTAGTTTCGAACTGCCGATCTTTTGGTTAGCAGCCGTAGCTCTTAACCACTATGTCACCAGGGTTACCCCCTAGCTCTTGAAAACAAGTTAATAAAAGTATTTATGGGCTGGGTCTGGACTTTGTTCCACTCCCTGACCTCCCTCCTCCCCTTCACATTGAGTGGAACTTAGAGTTTGCTAAACACACCATGTTATTTTTGTGCATGCTGCTCTCTGCCTGGAATACACCACCACACCCACAGTCCTCTTTCTTTAAGCTCCTCCTGTGGGAAGCTTTCCCTCCTACCACTTGGCATGAGCAGAGTTTGTCTCCGTTTCTTCCTAGGACATGCCTTCATCATTCTTCTTTACACACAATGTTGTGGGTGCTGCTCATGTGTCCACTCCCCTGCTGCAGTGTCAAGCTCCTTCGGGACAAGGATCCTGTGTTATTTAACTTTGTATCCCCAGGGCCTAGCACAGAACCTGACATGGATGTTGAGTAGGTGCTCAATAGAAGAGAGAGGGAGAGAGGCCAAAGAAAGAATCTGACTGTACACTCCTCTTCTTTTGGCATGTTTTTCTTTTACTCCATCTTTCCTTTTTAAAACTATCCGTTAATGCCCTTGAAGAATTTAGTTGTAAGCAAAGAGGCAAGGAAAGAGGGATGGGGTATGCCAAGGTCAAGGCAACAGTTCCTAGTGGACACAAAAGGCATAATGCCAAGCGTTTGTGGAACTTCATTTTACCTTGGGGCAGTCTGTGGGAAATAAACACATGAATAACCCAGTATACAAAGGTTTGTGGTCCATACAAAGCAGAAGTCAGGGATGATAAGGAAGCTCTCCTTCCCCAGTTAGCTTGATCCTCTTGTGCTCTCTTTTTTGTGTTTCTTGACCTGGTCCACAATTGCCTGAAATGTTGTCAATACCTAGCTAGTTCATGTGAGTTATGCCCTGAGTTCTGTTCTAAATACAACTATAGTAGGTTCCACTGATTAATTAAATTGTACTTCATAGACTTGGAGTCAGTTCTCTTAAATGCAAGATGCAAATTTATGCAACATATGCAAATCACTCATGTTCTCAAATTCCATGAACAAAATCTGGTAGCCTTGAGATAAAAAAGCCCCTGCCAAGCATCATCTCGCCTAATTACTGCTTAATTTCCCCCCTTTTAACACTGAACTAACACTTTCAGGCTTGGCAGAAACTGGAAGAAACACAATGAGAGCTCGTTATAAACAGGAAGTTCCTTAAGGGCAAAGACCCTGTAATCTATTTATTTTATGTTCTCCAGCGGTTCCTTATATACTACTGACCACATAGTCTTGCATAGGGAACACCACCAGTCCTGACTACTAAATTATGGATAATTCAGAAGACAGAAAGCCAGAGACACGCAAGCTTTGGGCTACATACCATTTTGGCCTAGAAAGAGAAAGATAATAACCTGCACTGTCTAATCCATGTGGCTATTTAAATTCAAATTCATCCAAATTAAATACAATTTTAAATTTCAGTTTTTAGGCATATTAGCCGCATTTCTACTGTCTAATAGCTTACATGTGGCTAGTGGCTTTTTTATTGGGCAGCACAGATACAGAGTGTTTCCATCACCGTAGAAAGTTCTGCTGGACGGCACTGATCTAGACTGTTGCTACTGAAAGCCCGGTCCTTGGAGCCCAGCATCTCATGCAAGTTCATCAGAAATGCAGATTTCAGGCCCTGCCCCAGATCTGGTGAATCAGAATCTGCATTTTAACAAAACCCCCAGTTCATTCATCTACATATCAAAGTTAGAAAAGCATCAGTTTAGATCTAGAAGTTAAAAAAAAAAAAAAAAAACCGTTGCCGTCCAGTCAATTCTGACTCATAGTGATCCTATAGGACAGAGTAGAACTGCCCCGCAGGGTTTCCAAGGAGTGGCTGCTGGATTTGAACTGCCGACCTTTTGGTTAGCAGCCAAGCTCTTAACTACTACACCACCAGGGCTCCGGAATAGAAATTAGCGGTTCTCAAACTTTAGCATACATTAGAATCACCTGAGGGCTTATTAAACACAGATTGAGGGCCCACCAGGAGAGTTTCTGATTCAGTAGGTCGAGGGTGCGACCTGATAATTTGCATTTCTAACAAGTTCCCAGGTGATGCTGATGCTGCTCTAGGAACCATATTTAGAAAACCACTGATCTAAACAGGATTGCTGTTGGATGGTGTGGAGTCTATTCCAATTCATAATGACCCCATGTGACAGAGTAGAATCGCCCCATAGGGTTTTCTTGGCTGTAATCTTTATGGGAGCAGGTTGCCAGGTCTCTCTTCCACGGAGTCGCTGGGTGGGTTCGAACCGCCAACCTTTTTTGGTTAGCAGCCGAGCTCTTAACCGTTGCACCTCCAAAGAACTAAAAATTGGATTAGACCTTAGAAGTAGCTGTGTTCAACATCCCAAAAGTGCAGAATTCCAGTTGAAAGCATACTCGAAAGATGGTCACCCAGTCTGCATGAGTACCTGAAATGACAAGGTTCCCATTACCAGCAGAACAGCCTTCTCCACAGCTCTTCCCGTTAAAATCCACACCCTTTAAACTTTCTGGATATCTGATATATCAAGATATCTGACAGCAGCCGAATGTCTCCATACTGAACCCTACATTTCCCCTGTATGACAGAATTCTCAGAATCCTTGAAATTTTGCTGTGCTCCTGAGGGCACATAGACTCTCTTGAGGTTTCTAGGGGTAATAATCATGGCCCCCATGACTTTTGAATTGCTTAGAAATAGACACAGAAATCCAGCACATGAAGATAAAATCAACTTTATTTTCAACAAACATATATTGGTGAGTAGAACTTGAACCTGTGACTACAATCAGCCTTCCTACTAACCTCCACCCAGTTGAATTTATCTGACACAGTCATATACAGAGAAGCAGGACAAGTAAGTCTACAACACTGTGCCAGGTTTTGAGGGTAATAGTTGCGGTTCTTACCACATAAAGCAATGTACCACCACCAGCAAAAGACAAGTTTCCCTGAGAGAAAAGGAAAGTTGCGTAGCTTCCCTTCTCCAAAATTTACCCATCAAGTTCTTCCTTCTCCCACCCTTGCCTAACTAGCATCCATTCCCACTATTTCCCTCCTTTCAAGCAGAACCCCAATGTTATTTACACAAGCCCCTCTCTTCCATGTTGTGCAAATGTTTCAGGAAGCTGATCATATCCGCAACTGAAATCAGTCATAGTAACTCTATTCCCCTTGCAAGTGATTGGTTCTAGAATTTAGGCTTAAACCAATCAGTGCATGGCATTACCCTAGATACTGCTGTGGGCTTAGGGAAAGACGGGTGATACAAACTAACCTAAGGAGACTGAAGTGAGAACTTTTATTCAATGGCTGGAGGTGAGATTTTTCTAATGAGGAAGCATGTTGTCCCAGGAACTGATGGCAGCCATCTTGCAACCACAAGAAGAGCCGGTCTAAGGATGAAACCTCCACTTGCATGGCAGAAGAGCTAAAAAAGTAGCCAAGAAATAGATCCCTGGCCCCGATTTTAACACATATGCTCTACCTTTGGATATTTTATTATAAAACATACTAAATTTCCTTATTGTTTAATGACAGTTTCGGTCATTTCCAGTTAAAGTAATTTATACTGATAAAATACTCAAATACTGTTCCCACTTATTAGTGGAAGTTGCCTCATGGAAACCTGAGGTAATAGAACTAAGTCTCCGCCGACCAATGCATCACTTTAATTCATTAATGCTGCTCTCAAAGTATGTGCTGTTAATTGGGCAGATTATCCCAGACACTGTGCTACTATTAACTTCCAGGATCTAGCATATTACCTGCCGTAGAATACACGCTAAGCAACCATTTGTTGAACAAATGCAGCTGAAGACTGTATTAACAGTTTTAGCAAATACATACTAGTTGTCTTGTATTAAGTGCAGATGAACTAATTCCCTAGGAAATTTTCATATAAATTGATACCAAAGCTGTTCATCTCCACCCTCCATCTGAGCAGTTGAATTATATAGTTTTCCCTTTTTTTACCTAAATAAAGGCCTTAATTGCTGTTCAATGGTAACTAGGTGATTCCAGTCGAGGTTGCACTCAGTTGAAACAATTTTTTATTGGAATAATTATTTGTCATATTAGCTATTCTTCCTATTTTGGTGTCAACTTCAAAAAAGATATACATTCCTTCTATATCTTCATAAGACCAGTAGCAAATTGTTGACGGAGACAGCAGGAATAAGAGAGAACTCTAGGTCACCTCATTCTTTGCTACAAGTAATCACTTTATGCCTTTCTGTGCATTCCTAATTTAGCTCGTGAAATAAGAGCTTCTCCCCTTCTAGAAACATCAGGACCATAACTTCTACCACTTCAGTCCATTTCCTCCATCTCCAGTCATCCTTTGTGGTAGGTGAGTTTTAGAGAAGGAACAAAAATATCCAACTAGCCCTCTCTGAGTCCTTTGAAGTTGCCTCTGCTCAGGACACATACACTCTCCTCCTTCGCGGAGCACTGACCTGCCCATCCCTGAAGTGGAGGCCAGCAGTGGTCCAGCTATGCCTGTGAATAGGTAGGGAAGTTTAATTGTGTGAGAAAGTGTTAAGGGCACCTGATTGTGGGCACATAACAAGCCATGTTCTCCTATCAGTTTTACCAAAAACAAAACTAAAGTTTTATTTTCTATCAGGTTCACACCTGTGTTTATTTATCAGTTGCCCTCAGAACTTAGGTAAGAGAAGATTATTTGTTCGAAGAGACAGTGCTTTGAGAGGGATCTCCCTGTCTCCCTACTTGCTGCAAGTAATAAACTATGCCTTGCTTTAACTCCACTTGACTCTTAGCTATTCTTAATGAAAGTACAAGCAGCGAACCCATTGCATTCGGTAACAGGTTCAGTTCCAGGTATGAAGGGTGTCTAACGGCCTTAGCCTTGGAGGTCCCACCAGTCTCTATCAGACCAGTAAGTCTGGTCTTTATGAATTTGAATTTTGTTCTACATTTTTCTCCACTCTGTCTATGACCTTCTACTGTGATCCCAATCAGAGCAGTTGGTAGTGGTAGTCAGGCACCACGTAGTTCTTCTGGTTTCAGGCTAGTGGAGGCTGTGGTTCGTGTGGTCCATTAGTCCTTTGGACTGATTGTTTCCTTGAGCTTTTGATTTCCTTCACTCTTCTTTGCCCCAGATAGGAAGAGACCAATAGTTGTATCTTAAGTGGCCGTTCACAAACTTTTAAGAACCAGTCACCAAAGCCCAATCCTAATCAACACTCTAAGCTTGATGGTTCCACAGTTTCAAATCCACTAACATATATTACCATTGAGACCTTAACATATCCAAGATAAAGCAAGTCTATGATATTCCCCTAATCTGACAACGTAATAGTTCAACTAAAAATAGAAATGAAAAAAGTTGGCATGACTTATTTTGAGCAAACTCATCATAATTTGAAATAATTACTATGTTGTTTTTAAAAAGTTATAAGCTATCTGTTGATTAGCAGAATCTAGATGAGTATTGAAAAGCATCAGCCTCAAACTTACACATTTGTAGTTTCCAGGATTCACACTTTCTCCCCCTCTATGAAAATCAGTTTACTTCCCCAATTCTAGTCCTTTGAAGCCACTCCCATGAGCCTCAATTCCTCTGAGATTGACAGCTGTGGCTGTAAAATGGCATTCAAATTTCCTTCAACCCCGTGGAATGTAATTCCCCATAAAACTGATAAAAACCTCCAGGCTACCTCTTAGAGAATCTTGTCTCTCTTGGGAAAATTAATACAAACTATGGCAATTGTCACTCAAAGTTTTCAATTATTTTTTAGCAATTTGGAAGATCCATGACAAAACAATGTGTTATTTTGTTGAGGACTTTGAATCTGGCCCACTGCCATACTAGCAACCTGAACAGCTTTTCTAGCTAGTGGCTGAGCCTAGTCAACTGTCCAACATTCCCATCCCAATTGTTGGCTACTTTGTGTTTTTATTCTTTATTTCATTTTAATGATTAAACTTCTCTGTCTTCATGAAAATGGTGTCGAAAAGAAAGCTACCTCCTATTATTGTGATAGAAGTAAAAAGATCCGGAAAATAGATGGCATTCTTGAATTTGGAATTTGTTAAGGTCTTGAGCCAAATTCCCCATGAATGTCACAGGTTTCATGTAATTTGGTGGCAGGATAATTTATTGAGACAATGGTTTGTGTTGTGCTCTCTGTATTTTTCTCCTTCCTTCATTCCAAAAGGTGGTCAAGCCATAACGTGGCTCAAACTGAAGCTGCTGAAGGGTAACCTTGCTTCTTATCTTCTATGAAAGGCCGAGCTTATTGAAGAATTTACACTAGGGATCCCAGATTATGATCAATGAGAAAGGGGGGGAGAGAGAGAGATTTTCCCCAGACGGGGAAGGATTAGAATTTGATGGGTCTATGATAACCTCTCTCCAGGAGAAGTAGCAAGACTGCAGAGGGTTTGATTTCCAGCCTCACTAAATTCCACTGAAAGAGAAAGTACCAAGTTCTTATGGACTGAGAGTAAAAGGCAACAACAGTAAATACTATTACATACAGAATCCTGCAATAACAATAACAACAAACGATAATTTACAAATAGATACATAGGTAGATATATAAACTGAACAGGTGTGGGATGGCGTATGGGAGTACACCCACAAGCATATATAGGTTTGGCAGAGGATGTTTCTACATACACGTTTGTATGTGCTGCGAAATATCCATGTATATAGTAGAGCACGTGGGGACAAAGTTATGAAACCTTCTTAGCCATAACCAAACACCTTGAGGGACTGAGTGAGGGCTTAGGACCACAGTCTCAGGGAACATCTAAGTCAATCAGTGTAACATAGTCCATAAAGACAATATTGTACATCCTAGTTGGACGAGTAGCAACTAGGGTCTTAATAGCTTGCGAACGGCCATTTAAGATACAACTATTGGTCTCTTCCCACCCGGAGAAAAGAAGAGTCAAGAAAATCAAAGTCTCAAGAAAACAATTAATGCAAAGGACTAATGGACCACACAAACCACAGCTTCCACTAACCTGAGACCAGAAGAACTACATGGTGCCTGACTACCACTACCAACTGCTCTGATTGGAATCACAGTAGAAGGTCTTAGACAGAGTGGGAGAAAAATGTAGAACAAAACTCAAATTTATAAAAAAGACCAGACTCACTGGTCTGATAGAGACTGGTGGAATCCCTGAGACTAAGGCCCTTAGATACCCTTCAAACCTGGAACTGAACCCATTCCTGGAGATCACCTTTCAGCTGAACAATAGACAGGCCTATAAAGTGAACAATAACACCCGTGAGGTACATGCTCCTCAGAACAATCAACCACATGAGACCAAAAGGGCAGCATTTGCCCAAAGACAAAGTTCAGAAGGCAGGAAGGGGTAGGAAAGATGGGCAAATGGGAGCGGGGAACTCAGGGAGAAAGTGGCTAGAGTGCTGTCACATTGAGGGGATTACAATTAATGTCACAAAACAAAATATATATAAATTGTTGAAAGGGAAACTAATTTGCTCTTTAAACTTTCACCCAAACCACATTAAAAAATTAAAAAAAAAAAGTTCTTATGGACTATGTGGGTTGGCAGAGAGAATAACAGAAAGACCATGAGACCATGTGGTCTTTGGTAAAAGATGACTAAATTTCATCAATAGTTATTTCACCTCTCCTTCCTGGACACACAATTAAACTCTATTTCTCTGCTGGTCCCCTTACATCTAAGTGGAACCAAGTGACTAAGTTCTGGCTGATGGAATGTGGACTAATGTATACCACTTTTAGGCCTGACCCTTAAAACTGTCCTTATAATCCTCCATGATCTCTCCATCTCTACCTCCAATCCCTTTGTGATCTGAGTGGCAGGAAGCAAAGGATTCCAAAGATCTAAAAGATGACAGAATCCCATGATGGAAGAGGCCTGGATCCCTGAGTTACTACTTTGAGGAGAGGGGCCTAGGATTGTTTCCTTACCAGGAACATCCATACTGGCCTTTATGGGAGTGAGTATAAAGTCCTCCACATAGCAAACAATCTGCTTAAGAGAAATAAACTTCTCTTAAGACGGTGAGATTTGGAGTTGCTTGCATAGTGTTGTTGTTAGCTGCTGTCGAGTCAGCCCCCAAATCAAGGAGACCCCATACACAATGGAATTAAATACTACAGGGCCCTACCCCATCCCCATGATTGGTTGTGCATTAGACCAGTGTGATCCATAGGGTTTTCATTGCCTGATTTTCAGAAGTAGATCACCAGACCTTTCTTAGTTTGGAAGCTCTGCTGAAACCTGTTCAGCATCATAACAACATGCAAGCCTCTGCAAGTCTCCAGTGACAGATGTGTGATAGGTACACATGAGATTCACTGGCCGGGAATCGAACCCAGGTCTCCCACATAGAAGGTGAGAACTCTACCACTGAACCACGACTGCCCCCATGCTTGAATAGTAGCTAACTTTAATTACTCTGCCTAATTCAAATGTCTTTCCCCTCTTTCCCATGCAATACATATGCCTTCCGGATTTTTATACCTGGAAGGAGAAGGAGACCCAAATAGTAGCTAAGATTGAGTTTCTCACCAGCTCAGTGGGATCCTGAGAGTTGGATTTCACGAAAATAAATTATTTTTAAATAAGACTCAACATTGTAGACTAAGAGTTTTACCTCTTTTCTCCTTCTTGCTGGAAAAGCCTTAAATTGAGGACTTCTGGCCTCTCTGAAAGACACTTCCCAGCACACACTTAAGTGTCAGCTCCCTGAGCTCTCCACACCCATCCTTTTAGGACTTCTCAGTCCTTTCACGGTATGGACAGGAGTCTTGGAGGTCAGGGGAGCAAAGAGTTAAGCCTTTCTTTCAGGTCTTTTGCTCTTCCAGTCAATTAATTAGATTGAAATTTCAACTTCAGGCTGCTCTGCTGATCTCTTGCCAGCACTGTCACCTGAAATACTGCCCACCACACACGAGCTTTTGACAGCAAGTGCTGCTCAAAAGCCTCTACACACGTCTATTCCAGGAATAACCCAAGGAGAGGTTTGATACCTGTGAAAGCTGAGTGCTGAAGCCCTCTTTGTCCATCACTTCAAAGGAATAACTATGGTTGGTCTGGCTTTATTTTGTGTTATAGCTCTTCTTTTTCAAGACAAGTCTCTGCTCTCTATTCATTATAAAGAATAAAGAGCTTTTCAAGTGTGAGTTGCTAAACCCAGAAGGGAACAGAGCTATTTTTAAGAGGGTTTCAACTCTGCGCTGTTACATCGGGCCAGCCTGCCAGCAGAGGAGGTCTTCCAGGGAAGCCAAAGGCAATTGCATCCTCTCTTCAGGTGGGAATATTCAGGAAGGAAGCTCCTGGGGATGAAACATCTAGCTCTCTGGCCAACAGACAACCCTGGTGCCTTCATACCTGGCTCCTCTAAACAGAACCATGCAAGGGGCTGGGGGGAGTATTTTTTATTCTCACCCAGTTGAGATTTGCCTGCTGCCTTAGGTTTCTCACATCCACTTCCTCCACATAGGAAACAATCTGCTTGATTCTCATCCGGGAGCACAGGGAGGAGGGGGGCCGCCTTTATGTCCTCTCCTATCTTCGTCAAGCCATATGCAACTGGCAGTCACCACACTTCTCTCTGTGGGAAGAGGATAATCAGAGTTGGATTCCTGAATGAGAGAAGGAGCATGCAGAGTTGCCTACCTCCTGTCCAAAGGGTAGTGAAATCCTCTTGCCCGGAGTCTGGCCAGGGCTCCCTGAAGTTAATGCACTTTGGCAGTGGTATGTGCTCAGATTAAGAGTCAGAGGGCCTGGGTTCAAGTCTTGCTTCTCCAAGCCTCTGTTTCCTTAGGGTAAAAGGAGGATAACAGTACTGCCTTCTCAGAGGTACTGTGTGGAGGATTAACCATCCTCAAGTGGGGATGGGATGGTTTGTAAATCCTGCACTGCCACATGCATGTAAATCATTGCTTTGAGCATCGCTGAGATATGCACTCCAATTTCTTTCAAGGACAGAAAATGGTACTGCTGGATGACAAAGGAGATATTCATAATTCGATAGAAACTATTAATGACAATAGTTTCTATCAAATTATCAGTATTTTCTCTGTCAACTGCTGGATTAAATCATTAATAATTTCTATCAAATTATCAATATCTCCTCTGTCATCCAGCAGTTGATAATTTGATACAAACTATTAAAGATTTGGAGCCCTGGTGGCACAGTGGTTAAGCGTTCTGCTGCGAACCAAAAGATCGGCAGTTTTAATCCACCAGCTGCTCCTTGGAAACCCTATGGGGCAGTTCTACTCTGTCCTACAGGGTCACTGTAAGTCAGAACCGACTCAATGGCAATGGGTTTGGGTTTTTTTTTTTTTTGGTACTAATGATTTGGAGTCCTTGGGTAGTGCAAATGGATAATGGGCTTGACTTCTAACCAAAAGGTTGGTAGTTCGAGTCTGTACAGAAGCACCTCAGAAAAAAGGTCTTTCAACGGTGGTCTACTTCAGAAAAATCAGCCATTGAAAACCTTACGGAGGACAGTTCGACTGTTACACACCTGGGGTCACCATGAGTCGGAATTGGCTCAATAGCAACTGGTTTTATTAATGATTCGGGAGGATTGAGATTATCTTTTCTATCCTCCCATTTCATTAAGCTTTTCTACCAGAAAAGAGAGGCAGGAAAAAAAACTATTGTATTTTTTTCTGATAGCTTTTAAAAGGCATGCATGTGTAGTAGAATGGTGAATGAGAACTAAAATGATCCACTAGTTTCATACAAAGAATAGCTAAAGGAAGTAAAGAGACTTATTTGATTATAATATGCATTGTACAATAGAGAATTTATGATATCTTACAGGAATTCCATTCAGGAAAACTTTTGTTTTGTTTCTTTTTTAAGAAAAAATAATAGCCAAGAAAAATATAAGCAAAATTGGATAATTAGATCCAAGTGAAAAGATAGTACATGTACATGCAGATGATAAGGTTCCAAAGTTACAAAAATAGGGCTACAAATTAGGCTCTGAGCTTCCAGGAGGCCAAAGCAAAAAGTGAAATATGATCTGTCTCCATGTTTACATCTTTCTTGAGGAAATCTCCCCCAACCCCCCACACACATGTATATCAATTCTTTGTCCTTTTTATCATAAGACTCATAAGCATGGATGTTTATCTTCAAGAAGAGAATACATTATAGCCTTCTTCAAGTTTTGATGGGCTGCCAAGTACAAAAAGGAAGGATTACTTTGGGTAATTCCAGACCACAAAACTAGAATCAATGAGTGTAAGTTACGGGGAACAGATTTTGGCTAAAAATAAGAAACTTTCTAACAATTAGAGCTGTCCATAAATGGAATGGGCTGTCTGGCAAAGAAGTGAGCTCCCTGTTACTGGAAGTGATCAAACAGAGGCTGGCTAACCATCTGTTAAGGATAAAAAGGATTTGTGCATAATGAGGGAATTATGCAACAACATAGTACAAGGCTCTTCATTATAGTTTCATTTATAATAGTAGAAAAAAATAGAATCAACCTAAATGTCCAACAATTGGGGATTAGTTAGGGTATTTATGGCACCTTCATATGATGGAACATTTTATAGATATTAAAAATCAATAAAATGCTGACATGGGAAAATGCCAATGATGTATTAAGTGAAAAGAGCAAGCTACTAAAACAGTATATACACTGTGGTACCATTTTGTAAAGAAAATTGTGTAAGAAAAAAATACTAAAGAGAGACCATACATGAAAATATTAATAGTAATTATCATTAAGGTTTGAATTATGGCTGATTTTCTCTCTTTGGGCTTTTCAGAGTTTTCCAAGTTTTCTGCTTTGAGCACTTACCACTTATGTAACTAGAGAAAAAATTAGGGGGAACATGAAAGAACCCGAAAGAGTCCTTCATTAATTAATAGTTTGAACTAGATGATCCTAAAATTTTTTCCAACCTAAGATTCTATTATTTTTATTTAATCTTAGGGTTTTTTTTTCTTATAAAATAACTTCTTTTTTAAAAAGATTTCAACCAAACATAAATACCTCCCCACCAAAAAAATATTGCCTTAAGTTATGAGGTTGGTGGTTGAAACCTACCCAGTGGCACTGCAGGAAAAGGAACTGGCGATCTGCTCCATAAAGATTATAGCTTAGAAAACCCTATAGGGCAGTTCTACTCTGTCACATGGGTCACTATGAGTTGGAACCAACTTGCCAGCACACAACAACAACAAATTTAAAATGCTACACAGTAGAGTGGGAAAAGCTTAAGAATTGAAGTCAGACACCCCTGGGTCTCAAATTTTGGCTCCACTACACACTAGCTGAGTCAGTTGGCCCTAAATTTCCTCAGCTTTTATATGGGGAAAATAATAATAGCTAATATTTGTAGAGGAGTCACTCACTATGTGTCAGGCATCATTTAAATGCTTTGCATGCAATGGAATCCTCAAAACAATCTTATGAGGCAAATTCTATTATCCTTATTTTTCAGATGATAAAACTAAAGCACTGAGAATTTCGATATCTTGCCGAGGTCATACAGCTAGAAAGAGATGGAGTAAAAACTCAAACCCAGACAGCCTAACCTGAGAGTGCGTGGTGTTAACCACCACACATAATGCCTTATAGAGTTATGGAAGGATTAACTAAATTAACATACATAAAGTGCCTAGCAGAAAAACGGGCAATAATATGTCAGCTTTCTCCTTTAACTTTTCTAAGCTATTTGGCCATGGAAAGACTTGATTATCTTCCCCAACAGCGCATCCAATCAACACACTGGGGAGATGTGGCTCCACGGTAGGTAGTTTTACATCTAGTTCATTATCAACGCCACATACGTTAAACTCTGGGATATTAGAACTCATATCCTACAGGACTCCATTCTGGGACTGATTCTTTAATATTTCATCAATGATTTACATGGATAGAACAGAAAATAATCTCCTAAAGCTGACAGATGATAGCATGCTGTTAGCAGATGACACCCCTTGTCAGTTAGGAAGGCGAGCATCCAGGACAGGATTAGAATTCCAAATGGTCTGGCAAGATGGAGAAGAGGTGGAGGCAGAAAGAATGAACTTCATTAGCAACTAGCACAGAGTAATACATTTATTAAGAGGGAAAACAGATTATATCGACCTAGCTAGGGCAGTGACTAACAATGAATGATTACTGCTGGGAAGAGTTAATGGTTGAAGTTGCCCATAAACTGGAAATGAGACAGAAAGCCAAGTACGATTCTGAGAATGTACTGACAATAAGACCATGCTAGGGTAAATCAATTATTCCATTATATATCATATTTTGTAAACCCTTATTTGAATATAGTATTTTTCCCCCTCTTGGAAAGATGTACAGAAAGCAAAAGAAATCTTTACAGTTGTAAAATGTAACGTGAAGTGATGGTAAAGGAAGTAAGATCACTAAATTCAAGAAAACAGAGTCATTTGAAAATCATTTAGTAATTATTTACTGAGCACCATCTATGTGCCAGGCTTTGAGATGGGTGCTGGGGACAAACAGAAATAAGACCTGGTTCCTACACTTAAAGTAATCAGAGGCAAGAGGATAAACTTTACCTTTATAAAGGCTGGTTGCTCTGAACAGGACCAATAACCCTGATTTTTGTGTAATTCATAGCCAACTCCTATGCATCTCTTTTATCTCCTTTTTGTAATTTTGCCTGTCCTTCCCTTCTTTCCTCTTTTCCACTTCTTTTTTATTTCTTTTCCTTGCCTAGGCTTTAGGTCTGTGATTGAAGCCCACTAGCACAGCAGGTTAGTCAGATGTGTTCAGTGGAGTCCCCTCTGGAAGCCCTCTCTTCTTTCACTTTATGATATTCCTACAAAATTATCTTTCACTCTCTATATACCCTGTTAAAATGTCAGGCAATGAAACAAGGCTGAGAGGGAAAAGCAGGTTCCCAGAATATTAAGTACGTCACTTTGTGTGTGTGTTTTCCCTACACAGCACAGGCCATTTATTCCTTTCTCTGCGCCCTTTGGATTGATAATTTTCTCCAACGTGGTAAAGCTCAGAGTAGAAGGTCCTCAGGTCTAGCACCATGTCCCTGAGCTTCCCATAGGCCTCCTCATCTCGCTCTTGCACCAAGACCTGGTAATCCATAGCATGGGTCTCCTTGGAGGTTGTGGCCACTGCATCCCTGCATTCTGAGAAGTACTTGGAAAATGATTGTCTGGAAGGCTTCCACTTTGGTCTTGACTGCATTCACACTCTCTAGCACCTTCTTCTGGATTACCACCCCAAAATCATTTCCATCCCCAATCTTGGGGATCAGATGCTAGATCCATGTGATCATCAGACTGCGTTTCTCTTTGAGAGTCCAGATTTCTGGCTTAACTAGGGCAAGCAGGGCTAGGACCTTCTCCTTTCCAGGGAGAAAGCCGCTCTCAGGGATTTCTTTCTTCTCCAGCTTATCTGTTACCATCTCATCATCCTTGGATAGGGAGTGTGGGCAAAGGATGTCCAGTGGGGTCACACTAAAGTCAGCCACACTAAAGGAATCCTCTTTCAAGAGCTGATTCAAGTATATGATCTTCTGTGGCAAGAATCTACAGAGGAGAATGAGAAGCTAATTTGTGCTATAAACTTTCACCTAAAACATAATCAAATTAAAAAAAAAAGAATCTGTAGAGGATTTCTTCAATCTCCTAGAAGAGATTTTGCCTGAAGACATGCACCTCTTTGCAGGCCTCCAGCTCAGGCATACCCCACAAGTCTTAGCTATGTTCCTCCAGTTTCTAGATCTTTAGTCCAAGTAGGTCACTTTGGTTGGAAAGAATGCTAGAGTAGATATATTATGGATGACATAATATTACCTTATTAATGACAGCAAGTCAATAAATGTATGGAAGAAAGGGAGTGACAAGATCAAGTTGGGGTTTAGGAAGAGTAACTTTATTGTAGTAGACAGAATTGGTTTTTGGGGGGAGACTGGAGGCAAAGGTCCCATTAGGAAGTGGTTATTAAGCTATAAAAAAATAAAAGACACAATTAGGCAGTAGCAGTTAGAAGAAGCAGAAAACATAAGGAAATAAAAGACAATATAATGGAAGAATCAATAAGGTTTGGTGCCTAAGTGAATATGAGACTCAAAGGAAAGAAAAGAATTAAAAACCACTCATAGGTCCTAGACCAGGAGTTTGGAAAATGTTTAAGTGTCATTAGCCAAAACTGGGCAGTGGGGGTGATAAAGGAGGTTTGTGGTAGGGCAAACGTAATGGGTTCAGGGTTAGACAAGTTGTCTTTTTGTTGATGGGATATTTATAAATGAAAAGACGTATATCCAACAGGGAGCTGGGAATAGATTTCTAAGGAGAACATCCTCACAGAGGTAATAGTGTGTTTTGGACATCTCCACCTGTATATCCCGCTGACACATCACCCTCTACATGTCTGAGGCTGAACTCTACTGTCATTCACAAACACAAAGCTTAATCATGCTTTAAACACCAGGCTTTAAACTCAGAGTCATCTCACCTCCATCTGCTCCCTCACCCTTCCACAAGTAACTAGTCACTAAATCCAACTGATTCTACGAGCAAAATGTGTATCAATTCCTATTGCCATACTTGAAGTTTCCATGATTTGTTCCCTAAACTATCACAACAGGTTTTCTTGCCACATAAATCTGCATGCCACTTTCCACTCCACATTAAAAACCTCTAGAGATTTTTTCCACTGCTTAAAACCAAACCCCTTGCCATCGAGTCGATACTGACTCATAGCGACCCTATAGGACAAAGTAGAACTGCCCCATAGGGTTTCCGAGGAGTGGCTGGTGGATTTGAACTACTGGCCTTTTGGTTAGCAGCTGAGTTCTTAACCACTGTGCCATTAGGGCTCCTTTCCACTGCTTACAGAATAAAATACAAAGTCTTCCTAGAATGAACATACCTTCCAAATTAATCACTGGGAATATCTACACATACCCAACACTAAAGCTCCATCCCCCACCCCCCCCCGCCAGGCTCCTTGCCTCCCTTTATTGGTATCATGCATTTCTCTGTCTGGGGTGCCTCCATTATTGCTGCTCCACTATTTTGGAATACCCTTTTCCACTTATGGATAATATCTTTCAAGTTCTGGGTCACATGTTCGTCCCTTTGTGAGGGCTTCTCTCATTGCTTGTCTCTCTTCACTCTTGTTCCTTTTTTTTGAAAGGGAGAAATGTGAACCAGGGAGACGGAAGCAGACATCACAAGAAGCAAACGGATGTAATAAAAATCTAAGTAAAGGATTGTGGGGAAGAAGAATGAAGAGAAGGGAGAAGTCAAAAATAAAATGAAAATCTTGGCTGGCCCTGGTTGACTGGGGAGGATTATGATGTACAAAAAAATGATTAATTTGATTTTGAACATGTTGGTTTTAGATACCAGCAAAGAACCCAAATGAAGCTAAGAGATAATTGAAAAAACCTTCCATAAATGAAAAGGATGGTTGGGCCAAGGAAAAGTATTTGGAAATCATATGAAAAAAAGATGATATCAGATACCTGGGGGATAGAGGAAATCTCAGTAGAGTCCGTTAGAGAGAAGACTAGGTCTGAGGACAAAGCTATAAACCTTTTATATTTCAAGGGTGAGAGGAAGAAGCCCAACCAGCAAAGCAATCAGACAAAGACTGGCCACAGAAATGAAATCACATACATACTTTAGTTTTCTTAAAAGGTTATTTTTTGTCTTTAATCTTTTATTGGAAAATTCAATTTCTGAGATGCTGAGCTTCTGATTTGAAGAAACTGGCTGATTCTTTACTCATATTGGGCCCCTTTTGTTATAAATCTTGATAATTAGCAGTGTGAAAATTAATTTTCTTTTTTTTTTCCACGATTATGGGCTTTATTAGGGAAGTGACAGGATACAGTTCAGGATCAGGATCAGAAACAGGATACTCAGGATACAGTTTTTCGATCAGGACAGCTTCTTCTCGCCCACTGTCACTGGGCCCTTGCTGCCACCGGCTCCTGCTGGGGCCTTCTTGGGCAAGTGTTACAACTCTTAGCTCCATGGGTCAGCCAGCCCCACTACAGCCATCTTACACTGGTCTCCTTGTTCCTGCTGTCTTGCGCTGTCATCTCTTGCTGTCTTCCATGTTACAGCTCTTCTCTGTCTCCTGGATGCTGGAGATTCTCAGCACAGGAATCCCAAGTCCAAAGGATGTACTCCACTCCTGGTTCTTCTTTCTTGCTGGTGGTAAGATCCTCCCCCCGCCCCCACCTCCGGTATGGTTCATTTTAAGCCTAATGGGATGGCATAGCTTACCAATCCCCTCGTTAGGGTTCCATACACCTTATTTGAATGGTACCACCCCCATATTATTTACATTATTAGCAAGCTATGCAATCCCCTTGGTAGGACACATGCATCTCATTTGCATAGTCCCACCCAGTCATTTGGTGGGAGTCACAAAGACTATGGCTAGAAGGGCTATATTAAGTAATTCATTGCACCACAGTCCACCCCTTGGCTCTTTTAGCCATTGGCCCTTTCATACTTGAAAGATTAACTGCCTCCTCTCAAACATTTTAACAGTCCAAAACAGTCATTAACAATTAGTCTTTCAGTAGGGCAAAGAGTCCTCAGGGTGAGATTACTCAGGTACCAGCCATTCAGGTCTGCTGCAAGTGTTCATCTGATCTGGTCAGGTTCTCCAAAAGTCATCTCAGAGTTATTTTTCTTTTTAAAAGAGATGTTACTTTTTAATATGAGGGTATCTAACTAAAATTTTGTAAGAAAAACTGAAAACCAAACAACCACCAATAATTAAGCAAAAAAATTTAAAGAGAATTAAGTTAGTAGAGGCTGGTTTTCACATGAGCTGGTAACTGGGAGGAGTGTGGAGGAGTATTATATGTGAGAAATAGGTTTGAACTTGACCAAACCACAGCTTTAGAAAGAACTTCTCTTTAGCACAGGGATTCTTTGTTGTCTTTAGAGAAATTTGTTAAAATAAAAATGGTATAAAAATACATATTTTTTGTAAAAAATCCAAACAATTCACAAATATAGAGGTAAATAAAAAAGCCCCACCACTCCCAGACAATTTGTATCCTTTTAGACATTTTAAAATAAATACACAATTATATACACATGCATCTTTTTTAAAAAATGGGATTGTGTTATGAATCTTTTCTGAAATTTCTTTTTCTTCATTCTTATTGTGGACATTTTTCCAAAATGTTGAGTGCCTTTGTTTTACCACCTTCTCTTGTTACTCCTATTATTACAAATTGGCAGAAACGAGTGAACTCTAAGAGCTGGCACATCAAAGGGGTAAAAGAGGAAAAAAGTGAAGCTTAAAAAGGATTTGTAGGATCCTCTGCTGAATTTCCATTAAAATTTATTCATTATTAGCTTTTCTGTGCAAGATTTGCCAGACTTCCACTGTCCCATTTCCCTTAAAAACAATAGTTATAGCAATTAAAAATAATATTAATAAAGGTTACATTTGTATAACACATCCACACACATTACATTTCAAGTGCATTCTATCCTAGATTCTCACTCTGATGGTCAGAAGTAGGCAGGATGGGTATTATTAGTGTCACTTGTCAAGGAGTAAACTGGAGCTTCTGTTAAAATTAAAGCAAAGAGTTTTATTGAAGGAATAAAGCAATCTGGGTCGGGCAGCACTCTGAGGATTCACAAAAGTGCTCTGGTGAAAGGAATTTTTCAGAGTTTAAGTACAGAAAATCTAGGAATTTACAAGGAAAAAGTTCAATTGGTGGGTATTTACAAAATCATGCTTTAACAGACACCAGAAAATTCCAAGATCCTCTAAGCATTGTTCTGTTAATAATAAAGTTTCTGTCAGTTTTAAAATCTTGTTAATCTATGGACATTTTGGGAGCCAGCTGGAGTGAATATCCTTCCTGGGAGTAACTCATCTTCTGAAAGGGCCTGTTTTGTTAGTTATAGATGGTGTGTTTATTAGATGACTGCCTATCCTAGATAGGCTTTTAAAACCCCAAACATATAGTTGGGCACCATTTGTTTATTGGTGGCTGCTTACCTTGATAAGCCTTTAAGACCCTGGTCGCTATCATACAGATAGCCAGGCATTATCATCAATGTCTTTGCTATGCCATAGCATGGACCTCTGCTTCTGAGATCTTTTAAGAAGGGCTATGTAAGAGTGGGGCTGAATTAATAGGTATATTTGGCAGACAGAGGTATCAGCCAAGGTGAAGAGCTGAGCTATTTTCTAAGGAATTGCAGTTTCTTCAAAATACACGATCTTTTACATAGCAAGCAGTGTTGCATTGTGAGTATAGGCATTTGGAAAAATATTTTTCATAAAACATTTGATTAATCCTATAATAATAATTATAAAGGTTAAGAGAATTAACCCAGTTTGTAAACAGAACATAGCCAAGAACTAATTTCAGTAGGTAGCTGTCATGGATTGAGTTGTGTCCCTCAAAAATGTGTCAACTTGGCTGGGCCATGATTCCCAGTATTATGCAGTTATCCACCATTTTGTGATCTGATGTGATTATTTTATGTGCCATAAATCCTAACCTCGATGATGTTAATGAGGCAGGATTAGAGGCAGTTATGTTAATGAGGCAGGACTCAATCTATAGGATTAGGTTGTATCTAGAGTCAATCTCTTTTGAGATATGAAAGAAGGAAGTGAGCAGAGAGGAGAAGGACCTCATGCCTAAGAAAGAAATGCCTGGAACGGAGTGTGTCCTTTGGACCTGGGGTCCATTTGCTGAGAAGCTCCTAGACCAAGGGAAGATGATGACAAGGACCTTCCCCCAGAACCAACAGAGAAAGACTTCCCCTGAGTTCGTCCTGAACTCAGATTTCTAGCCTCCTAGACTGTGAAAGAATAAATTTCTGTTTGTTAAAGACATCAACTTGTGGTATTTCTGTTATAGCAACACTAGATAACTAAGACAGTAGCCAACTAAAAATATTAAGAAAAGGGGAGCTGGGCATGGGGGTAGTGAAGCCATGTAGCTTTCTGGCGGACCTGTTAATAATTCTGGTGGGTGTCATAACTTGACATGTATAGCTTGCTTAAAGGAAATATTAGGATTTACAATTGAATCAGGTACAGAGCTATAGTTAAATACAGGCATAACTAAAGGATCTGAATTTGTATGTCCAGCTTTTGGGATTTGATGGCAAATCTGTTGGTCAGATTACCACAATTAGCTACTGATTAAGTGTCTTAGGCATCTAGTGCTGCTCAAACAGAAATATCACAAGTGGATGACTTTAACAAAGAGAAATTTATTTTTTCAGATTCTAGTACGTTACAAGTCCAAATTCAGGGCATCAGCTCCAGGGGAAGGCTTTATCTCTCTGTTGGCTCTGGAGGAAGGTCCTCATTGTCATCAATCTTCCCCAGACTAGGAGCTTCTGTGTGCAGGAACCTCGGGTCCTAAGGGCACTGCTTTTTTTGTTGATATGAGGTCCCACAATTCTTTGCTTGCTTCTGTTTCCTTTTATCTCTTGTGAGATAAAAGGAGGTGCAGGCGACACCCTTGGGAAACTCCCTTTACAATGGATCAGGGATGTGACCTTAGTAAGGGTGTTATGCTATCCCAGCCTAATCTTTTTTAACATAAAATTATAATCACAAAACTTAGGACAACCACATAATACTGGGAATCATGGCCCAGCCAAATTGATACACACATTTTTGGGGAGACATAATTCACTCCATGACATTAAGCTAATCTAACAAAGGCATTATCATGTCAGGCATCAACAAGAGTCACAATATACAGTAAGAGAATACTTAAGAAAGACTTCATAGTGTAAGAATACTTACTAAATACAAAGCAGTACAATAAACAAATATAAAAATAATAGCTATGATAAAGCAAAACTCCTCCTTTAGGCATAAAGGTAAATTTACCAGGAAATAAATTAAAGTTGGTAAAACAAAGCTATTTCAAAGGATATGAGTGTTAAGCAGAGTTCAGCGTTTCAATTACTCATATGAAAATAAAACATTAAAACAAGGAATAACACTATAAGCATGCCGTAAAGCAACTACCATAAGAATACCAATCATCAAGAAACAAAGTCCAAAAACCTTGGCAGTTGCATGAAGTCTTGCTCCATGACACTGGGACTGGTTGTCTACTGCTTCTGACCACAATGGCCCTTGAACTTCAGCTTAAGTTCCTTAGTATGTTGAACAGTCCAGATATGCTTAATCTTTTTTTTTTTTTTCTTTTGAGACAGGGGAATCCAAGCTGCAACTTCCTGTAGTTTAGCAGTACATGGGCTAGTGAGACGAAGCATGGCCATTTCTAGTTAGCATCTAATGAGTCTTTCAATTGATCTTTTTCAATATATATTCTCCAGGGGCAATATTGGAGCCCTGGTGGCACAGTGGTTAAGAGCTCGGCTGCTAATCAAAATGTCGGCTGTTCAAAACCACCAGCTGCTCTTTGGAAACCCTATGGGGCAGTTCTACTCTGTCCTTTAGGGTTGCTATGAGTCAGAATCAACTCAGTGGCAACAAGTTTGGTTTCTTTGGTTTTACGGCAATATCAGGCAGATTATTGGATTCTAATTTCTGGTCATCAAACGCTTCTTTAACCTGTGAAAATAGTCTCAAAGTGGAATTAAGTATGGCAGATGTAGCATTCTATAATAACAGAGATGACAAGAAAGATTTTTAAAAACAAAGGATAGTGGAAGTGGAGCCAACATGGCACTATAGACAGAAACACCACACAGTCCCTTCACAGCAAAGACCCCAAAAACTAAGTAAAACAGAGACAAACATCAATCCTATAACCGTAAGTGTCAAATGAAGAGATAAAGAACTTAACCAAGCACCAAATGGAATAAGAAACTGACAGAGAGAGCGAGGAGAGTTACAAGCAGAGGTCCTCTATAAGCTAAAGCAGCAAGGATCCACCATCTTGGACTCCTGTCAGAGACTGGCAGATGGGGAGTACGGGAAAGCAGATTCACGGAGCTCCCAGTAGGAGATAGAGTAACCGGTAACCAGCAAGACATGCTTTCCCACTACTCACCCTGCATCCCCCTGCTCGGTCTTTGCAGCTTGCCAACTGGCCAATCCACGGGTTCCCAGAGAGTTGATCCACACTTCCCAGTGGGCGGCGATCATGGCACAGGAGGCACAGGTTCTGTGCATCGAGGATTCACCCCACCCACACCAGCCGGTTTCTTCACTGCCATTTCTTTGTTGCTGGTGCTGCTTTTTTTGGCCTCTTTTGGTTTCTTCCCTGCTTCTCACCTTCTCCTCCTCCTTTCTCTCGAATACCTGACTCCGTGTGCTTTTTGCTTCTTCTTGATAGGCTGTGAAATGCTGCTCAGCTGGGGAACTGCTTCTCTAGTCTGCGCTGTCACGCTGCTGGGATCCCTGCGGGCTTTTTTTTTAAATTTTCTTTTTTTGTTTGTTTGTTTTCTCTTTCTTTTTTCCTTTTTATTTTTATTCATTTCTTGGTTTCTCGTCTCTGTCTACTTACCTCCTTTTCCTGTCTCCTGAATACCTGGCACTGTGTATTAGCTCCACAACTTTTAGCCAGACTCTACTGTGTGGCTTGAGATCCACTTTCCCGATCTGCGCAGCTGCGTACTGGGATACCTGCGGACTTTTTAAAAAATTTTTATGTATTTATTTCCTTTCCTTTTTGTTTTTCTTTGTTTCTCAGTTTCTCATCTCTCCACTCCAATAGCATCTCCCTCAACACTTTTTTTTTTTTTTGGCTCCTATTTCTCTCTCCTCTCTCTTCTTTCCCATACCCAACCTAGCTCCACACATCACAACCTCCCCTCCCCCTCTCTCCTGTCTATCTGCACTGTGTGCTGAACATTGCACTCCCAAGGAGCACAGGTACAGCCTACTGGAACCTGCCCAGCACTGACCACCAGCTCACCTTGTTGGCCCCAATACTTACCACAAACAACCCATCCCTGCCCACCCCCTTCAGCTGGACCTGCCCTGCTACACCATAGCTGAGTGACTGGCACTGCTTGTTGGAGAAGGAGGTGAAAACTACTGTGTCCACAGATGAACAAACAACAAAAAACACACAGCCTGCCTACTCAGACATAACCAAATAAAACAAAAAAGCTGAACAAAATAAACAAATCTACGATCAATAAATGAAGAAAATAACTACTGAATGTCCTGAAGACAGCAGACAATATCAAAACCTATGCAAAATCAGGACAGGATGGTTCCAGTAGGCATCCAAAATAAAACACCAGATGACTTTCCTGTAGAAGAAAAGGCACTAGAGTTACCTGATAGAGAATTCAAATCTCTAATATTCAGAGCTACCCAAGAAATGAAGCAAAAAGCAGACAGAAATGAGAGAAATAATAGACAAATTCATGGAAAAGGCAGGTAAATTCATTGAAAATACAGACAAAAAATAGGCTAATTCAGGAAAATAAAACAGGAACAAAATGCCAAAACAAATTCACAACTAGAAATTATACAAAATCAACAATTAGAAATCCAAAAGATAAACAACAAGATTTCAGAAATGGGCAATGTCATATAAATGTTGAGGAGCAGGTTTGAAACAATGGAAGACAGGATCAGCGAAAGTGAAGACAAACACTTGGCTACAACTTTGAGGAGAAATCAGAAAAAAGAACAAAGAAAAATGAAGAAACCTGAGAAGTATGTGGGATACAATTAAAAGCATAAATTCACAAGTGATCACAGTTCCAGAACAGGGGGAGAAAACAGAAAACACAGAGAGGATCACTGAAGAACTAGTGACAGAAAACTTCTCCAGTATCATGAAAGATGAAAAGCTGACCATCCAAGAAGCTCAACAAACACCATATAGGATAGACCCCAAAAGAAAATCACCAAGGTATATCATAATCTCACTTGCTAAAACCAAAAACAAAGACAGAATCCTGAGAGCAGCTTGAGAAAAACAAAAAGTTACATATAGAAAGGAAACAATAAGACTAAGCTCTGATTATTCGGCAGAAACCATGCAGGAAAGAAGGCAATGGGATGACATATATAAAACCTTGAAAGAAAAAAATTGCCAACCAAGAATAATATATCCTGCAAAACTCTCGTTCGAATATGATGGTGAAATTAGGACATTTCCAGATGAACAGAAATTGAGGGAATATGTAAAAACCAAACCAAACTTAAAAGAATTATTAAAGGGAGTCCTTCTCTTTGAGAACAAACAACATGAGATGACAGCCCGAATTTAGGATGCAAGATTGCACCAGCTGGATATCAACCTATGAAATGAACTCTCAAGTTCTATTCAAAACCAAAGAATTACAACAGGGAACCAGATTGGTTAATTTGCAAATTACATCAGAGCAATAAAAGAGGGAATAAATGGTGTAGGTATAGAACTTTCTAATGGAAAGGAAGGCAAGGCAATACCAAGTAATAATAGATTGGTTCAAACCTAGGAAGATAAGGGTCAATTTTAAGGTAACCATGAAGAAAGTTAACAAACCTACTCATCAAAATAAAGAAGAAAAACATAAAGTCTCAGTAAAAACAAAACATACAAAAACAAAAGGAATGAAAAAAAATCCACAAACAAAAGGAATTCAGCACAGGAGAGTAGGAACAACACAGAAAACATCAGCATCACAAAAAAAAAAAAAAGCTCTGCAAAATGACGGCAATAAACTCACAGTTATCCATAATTACAGTGAATATAATTGGCCTAAATGCACCCATAAAGACACAGAGAGTGATAGAATGGTTAAAAAAACCAGAATCCATCAATATGCTGTCTACAAGAGACACACCATAGAAACAAAGACATAAATTTATTAAAAATCAAAGGATGGAAAAAAACATATCAAGCAAACAGCCACCAAAAAAGAGCAGGAGTGGCAATACCAATCTCAGACAAAATAGATTTTAACACAAAATCCACAATAAAAGACAAAGAAGGGCACTATATCATCACTAAAGGGACGACCCAGCATGAAGACATAAGCATAATAAATATCTACACACTCAATGACAGGGCCCCAAAACACAGGAAACAAACTTTAACAGCACTGAAAAGAGAAGCTGACAGTTCCACTATAATAGTAGAAGACTTCAACACACCACTCTTGGTAAAGAACAGAACATCTAGAAAGACACTCAACAAAAATACAGAAGATCTAAAGGCCACAATCAGCCAACTTGAACTCATAGATATATATAGAACACTCTACCCAACAGCTGCCAAGTACACATTCTTTTCCAATGCACATGAAATGTTCTACAAAATAGACCACATCTTAAACCACAAAGCAACCCTCAACAAAATCCAAAACACTGAGATAATACAAAGTATCTTCTGATCACATAAGCATCAGAGTAGAAATTAACAACAGGAAGAGCAAGGAAAAAAAATCAATTACGTGGAAACTAAGTAACACCCTGCTTAAAAACCACTGGGTAATAGAAGAAATCAAAGATGGAATCAAAAAATTCCTGGAATCAAAGAAGAATGAAAACACATCATACCAAAACCTTTGGGACACAGAAAAGGCAGTGCTCAGAGGTCAATTTATAGCAATAGATGCACACATCAAAAAAGAAGAAAGGAACAGAATCAAAACATTAGCTACACAATTTGAACAAATAGAAGAGAACAGTAAAAGCAGCCTACAGCTACCAGAAGAAAGGAAATAATAAAGATCGTAGCAGAAATAAATGAAATAGAGACTAGAAAAACAATAGAAAGAAGCAACAAAACAAATGTTGGTTCTTTGAAAGGATCAACAAAATCGACAAACCACTAGCCAAACTGACAAAAGAAAAATAGAATAGGACGCAGATAACCCAAATAAATGAAATGGGGGACATTATAACAGATCCAACTGAAATAAAAAGGATCATAACAGAGTATTATGAAAAAATGTACACCAACAAATTTGAAAATCTAGAGGAAATGGACAAATTTCAGAAACACACTACCTACCCAAACTATGACAAACTGATGTTGAATATCTGAACAGACCCATAACAAGAGAAGAAATTGAAAAGGTAATTTAAAAAAAAAACAAAAAACTCCCAACAAAAAAAAAGTCCTGGCCCAGATGGCTTCACTGGATAATTCTACCAAAAATTCAAAGCAGAGCTTGTGCCAGTACTGCTCAAATTATTTCAGAACATAGAAAAGGAAACGATACTTCCAAATTCATTCTATGAAGCCAGCATAACCCTGATACCAAAAGCAGGCAAAGACACCACAAAAAAGGAAAATTACAGACCAATGTCTCTCATGAGTATATGTGCAAAAATTCTCAACAAAATTCTAGCCAATAGAATTCAATACCATATCAAAAAAATAATACACCATGACCAAGTAGGATTCATACCAGGTATGCACTCTGGTGGGAATGCAAAAAGGTACAATCATTTTGGAAAACGATATGGTGCTTCTGTAGAAAGCTAGACATAGAAATACCACTTGATCCAGCAATTCCACTCCCAGGAATATACCCTAGAGAAATAAGAGCCATCACACGAATAGACATATGCACACCCATGTTCATTGTACCATTGTTCACAATAGCAAAAAGATGAAAACAACCTAGATGCCCATCAACAGATGAATAGATAAACAAGCTATAGTACATACACACAGTGGAGTACTACACAACAGTATAGAACAAAGATGAATCTGCAAAGCATCTCACAACATGGATGAATCTGGAGAGATCATGTTGAGTGAAAAATTCAATCACAGAAGTATAAATATTGCATAAGACCACTACTATAAAAACGCATGAAGTTTATACACAAAAAGAAACAATCTTTGATGGTTACAAGGGAGGGGAGAGGTGGAGGTGGAGAAACACTAAATAGACAATAGAAAAGCAGTAACTCTGTGAAGGGTAAGACAGTACACAATACTGGGGAAGCCAGCCCAGGGTCTGGTCAGGGAAGCAGATGCAAATTCCTTGAGGGACTGAATTACTGGGTTGAGGGCTGTGGGGACCATGGTCTCAGGGAACTCTAGCTCTATTGGCATAACATGGTTTATAAAGAAATATTCTACATTCTACCTTGGTGAGTAGTGTCTGGGGTCTTAAATGTTTGTAAGCAGCCATCTAAGACACTCCACTGGTCTCACTCCATCGGGAGCACAGGAGGAGGAAGTAAACTAAAGACACAAGGGAAAGATTAGTCCAAAGGACTAATGGACCACAACTACCACAGCCTCCACCAGACTGAGTCCAGTACAACTAGTTGGTGGCCTGCTACCACCACTGACTACTCTGACAGGGATCACAAGAGAGGGTCTTGGACAGAGCTGGAGAAAAACGTAGAACAAAATTCTAACTCACAAAAAAAGACCAGACTTATTGGCCTGACAGAGACTGGAGAAACCCCGAGAGTATGGCCTCTGGACACCCTTTTAGCTCCGTAATGAAGTCACTCCTGAGGTTCACCCTTCAGGCAAAGATTAGACAGGCCCATAAAAGAAAACAAGACTAAAGGGGCACACCAGGCCAGGGGCAAGGACTAGAAAGCAGGAGGGGACAGGAAAGCTGGCAATAGGGAATCCAAGGTCGAGAAGGGAGAGTATTGAGTTCTCATGGGTTTGTTAACCAATGTAATAAAAGAACATATGTACTAGCTGTTTAATGAGAAACTAGTTTGTTCTGTACACCTTCATCTAAAGTACCATAAAAGAAAGAATAAAATAAATAAAAAACAGAGAATAATACCAGTTAAGGAAGCAACAGGATTGTTATAATTCAATATTAACAGTCAGTCTTAGTATGGCGTAGGTACTTCTTTGTACAGTAGTAAGGATGTTGAGGGCAATTTTATTTTAAAGAATTATTTCTCTTATCATAGTTATTTCAATATTAATTTCTTGGAGTCCACGGGTGGAATTATTGAAATCATTCTGGATATATTTAGTCTGAACTTTGACATGTTCATAACATCTTTTAATTCACAGGATATTCCACAGTTAATGTTGTTACTTACTGAAATAACTCCTTCTTATATTGAAAGAGGGAAAGGAAAATAAAAATAGTTTCTTATATTAAAAAAAATAGATCATTGAACATCAGCAATATTTTATAAAAAACTTATAGTACTCTTTTAGGTTATTCAGTCTTATGTAGTTAATTTTGGTTCCATACAATTCTGGATCAATAGCAGTCTGTTTCCGCTTAAGCATTTTGAAAAGTCTTGATTTAGTCCAACAGCATCCACATTTAAAACATTATAGTCCTCTTCATAAGTCTGACATAGTCCATTTTTGTTGAAATGTTTTGTTAAACTAAGTGGTTAACTTATAATAATCTTAAAAGTGAAAGACTTGATAGGAAAAATTATAAAGGTAATACAAAGCCAAATAAAGTGAATTCAAAAACAAAAGACTTAAGAACATCTCTTAATATAATGGTCAATCTTGTTTTTAAATAGCTTTAGATATAATAATCTTAAAATATAATATTAAATGTCAGGATATACCAAGAATAAACGAGGATTATTAAGTCTCTAAACATTTGAATAGTTTAAAAAAAAACTAAAACTACAAACTTTATGGGTAAATGATGTGAATTCCCCCATCAAACCATTGGTTTTGATGATGCTAGATTTAAAAGAAATAAAGTTGCAACTAAGTTAGCAAAAAATAATTATAACAGTATTATGACATAACATTATTGACATATAAATTTTAACCCAAATAAAAATTGGGCACTTCTCCTGATTCGACAACACATTTCATGTAACTTAACAGAAAAAAAGCTTGTTGTATTTTCTTCTTTCCCTTTACAAGGCTGGAACTAATATTCTGTGGCTTTCCACAAAGTTTCAAAATTGTCAGGAGTTATCATAGGTCTTCAAGATGGATGTCTTAGAATGTTGTGCAAGCCTAAACCGCAGATACTGGCCAATAATGTAAACCAAATCTTATCTGTAGGCCATGAAACAGCTTTACTTGCCTGCTGCCGATTTCACTTAGACAATGATGGTCTCTTCACTTTCATAGTTTTTAGATAACACAGCAGGATCAGAATGGAACAAAAATGAAAAGGCTCACAAGAACATCTGCTAAGACAGGGTTATGAAAATATGATTTCCTACCTCCAGATGATACTCTTAAATTAGATTATAATATTTCTTCAAAGAACCTACTCTGATTAGTTGAATGATAAATAAGCACTTACATACTTAGTAGTCTTAATATTCTCAGGAATTAATAGAAGTAATTTCATTCAAATAAAGGTTTTTATGCTTTGTGCTATGCCAACCTTAAAAGTAGTTTTTTAAAAAATCTAAGTAATTTAAAAAACCTAAGTAATTTAGGCTAGATATTATATGAATTTTTTTTTGGGAGAAAAAAGTAGTAACTTTGTCCTGAAAAGAAATTGTTTCCTGAAAAATTACACTGTCTTTTGTCTTTCAGATTACTTAGTCCAACCCAAACATATATAAATAAACTAAGATTGCACAAATTTTCTTGATTATGAGGCATGAAGGGACTGGGGGCAGAACCTGGTCTTCATGGCCCCACTCTCGAGGCTGAAGCTTACCTATGTATCCCCAAAACTACTTTGAAAACAATTTAGTGGTCTTATTTTTGAATGATTTTTTAAAAATGTAGAATTCATTTTATAGTTTTTTTTTTTAATTTCAAGTGCTGTAATTTAAAACTTAAGTTGTGTTTAGAACAGCAACAAAACTGTATTGTATTTTTTCACTGTATAATGTAAACCTAATTATTTTATCATGGTTTAGATTTTGTATATTTGATTTATGTTATGCTGCTGATTTTTATTTTTTAATTAGAATTTATTTCAGCTATTTTGTTCATCATACTAGCCTTCTGTGTTATGTGCTTATCAATGAAATACCCCAAAGGGTCAGTGAGTTTCTCCTACAGGCATTTACTGGTCATCCTGTGTCTTTTGTTTTTTCAGTTTATAGAGTCTGAGATTGCACAAACTCGGAAACTTCTAGGATAGTAACTTACCCAGAATCTCACACTACTGCCACTAAACCAAAAAACCAAACCTGTTGCTGTTGAGTTGATTCCAACGCATAGCAACCATATAGGACAGAGTAGAACTCCCCCACAGAGTTTCCAAGGGGCACCTGGTGGATTCAAAGTGCCCACCTTTTAGTGAGCAGCCATAGCACTTAACCACTATGCCACGAGTTTTTCCCTACTGCCACTAGTGGATACCAAGTCTTGCAAGAGACAGAATGAAAACAGACAAGACAAAACAAAACAGAAAATGTCAAAACGAAACTAGAATTCTTCAATAATTCTAGAAGAGATAAACACAAAAAAACGGAGCTCACAATTCAAGAGGTTATTTACCTAGCAGCGACTTCCAAGAAGTTCTCGGAGTGGTGGCCCCAAACAGTCCTTCTTTGGTACCAGAACCTGGTCCTTGAGTCCTGAGGGGTAGGGGAGAGGTCGCTGCAAGCAATACACCCTCAAAATCTCACTTCTGATCGCCAAGAAATGTCAATGAGCAAACCGGAGCTTCTGTTAAAATTAAAGCAAAGCGTTTTATTGAAGGAATAAAGCAATCCGGTTGGGTCAGCAGTCTGTGAGGATTCACAAAAGTGCTCTGGAGAAAGGAATTTTTCACAGAGTTTAAGTACAGAAAATCCAGGAACTTAAAAGGAAAAAATTCTGATTGATTGGCATTTACAAAATCATGCTTTAACAGTCACCAGACAATCTCAAGATTCTGTAAGCATTGTTCTTTTAATCATAAAGTTTAAGTCAGTTAAAATCTTTTTAATCTATGGATATTTGGGGGGCCAGCCTGAGTGAATATCCTTCCTGAGAGTATGTTGTGAGAGGCAGGGGGAGGAGGGGAGCCCACAGGCTTCTTTCTGAGGTATGCTGGTTAGATATCTTTTGAATGTCAGCTCGGAGTAAGCAGTAAACAGCAAAAATGAAGTCCAGCTTGCAGTTTTGCAGAAGCCTCTCTTTATTTCAAGCACCTAGAGTTTTTAAAAGCTCTTTCACACATTTTATAGTGAATGTCACTTGCCCAAAGTCTCACAGCTATTTGTGCTAAGGAAGTTGTGACTAGACTCAGGTCTTCCACACCAACACTGGGTTTATTTACTTCATCAAACTGTCTCCCACAGGGGGATTTCCACAACCAGGTCCCCCCTAGTCTTGCTATCATGTTCCATGGAGTATGGTAGTTCAAATCTTGGATTAGGACACAATTAATTGAACATCACCATGCCTAGTGGTTTTCCTTAGGTGAGAAAAGGGTGACCCTCCCAGCTTGATCTGACAAGTATCTGGATCACGTATTGAAGTGATGACAGTGGAGGGCACAATAAAATTCTGCAGGATCCTACACTGATGTCTCTCTATATAAGCCAGCTAATAAATAATGCCAGCAATGGGCACATCCACAATTGCACATTGTGCCTAATGAAGGGAAATTTGGGGGAGAAGTACAAGATATATTGTAGTAGAAAGAGCATTACTATATTTCTTTGTTTCTGAGACATATTTTTCCCGTATTTTAGTACTTAAAAATAGACATTCATTTTATAAATCCACGTGTTTTTGATTTGGTGAAAAGTAGTAAATGGGGACTCATTAAAATTAGATTCTTGTCTATACTCTTACATTTCCCCATCTTGGGCAGGTCGTTTACCCTCCCAATGTTGTGAACACGAGAAGACATATGCAAAGTTCACTATACACTATACAGGAGGTGCTTCTAACAATAGCTAACATACATTGAGGGTTTACCATCTCCTGGTTGTTGTTCTAAGCTCTTTGAGAGGACTTCTTCATTAAATCCTCATACTGAACCTCTCAGGAAAGTCCTATAAATATCTGTTTTACAGACAAGCACACTGAGATGTAGATATTCAAATGAGTGCAGCTGTAGGGTAAAAACTGGCTAGTGACAAACTGGGAATTGAACAAGGTAAAGTAACCCCAACTAACCCCAACACCATTGACCAACTTACTACGTAATATTTCACATTATCATCATTTTCTTTTCCTTCTTCCTTTTCAACTCGTCTATGGGTTTATTAGACGATTTTGATTTATTATAAACACAATACCTTCAGGATTATAAACATGGGGCTGGTAAGTGCCACTAGTGATGCTAAAAGAATACAATCCTTAGACTAAACATATACACACACACACACACCAGACTGAACTTTGGAGTGCTTTTTGCACAGTGGAAAAAAATGAAACAATAAACCAAATCAAACAAACCAAACAAGAAAAACAACAACAACAAACACCTTTGGACTGGCTTTTTTAAAAGTAAAGCAAATTAAATTTATTAAAATACCTTGTGATCTTCAAAAAAATGTGTTGACTTCAGCTCCCAGTTTGGAAACTTCTGTTAAATTTCCAAATAATAATACGTATTCTGGATGTACAGCAATACCTGCAAAAACATCAATAATGTGAAAGGAGATGCAAAAGTGGAGGAGGTGGTAGCTTTGACTGAACCCGTAAATTCCCAGAAAGGCAGTCTTCAAACAACTCTTACTGAGCTCCTCCTATCAAATACTAGGTGTCTCAGTCATCTAGTGCTGCTCTAACAGAAATACCACAAGTGGATGGTTTTAACAAGAGAAGGACACGCTCTGCTCCCGGCACTGCTTTCTTGGTGGTATGAGGTTCCTATGTGTCTCTGCTCGCTTCTCTCTTTTATATCTCAAAAGAGATTGCATTAAGACACTAATCTTGTCAACCTCATCAGTATAACCTCATCATAGTGATAGAATTTACAACACATAAGGAGATCACATATAACTTCATCATAGTGATAGAGTTTACAACACAAAAGGAAATCACATCAGATTACATAGTCTTACAATACTGGAAATCATGACCCAGTCAACCCAACAGACATTTTTGGGGGACACAATTCAATCCATGACACTAGGTACTTTCCCAAGCATTGTCTCATGTAGTACTTACACAATCTCCATGGAGCAGAGATTGAGGGTCCCATTTTACAGATTACTTAATTAAGGCTCTAGGGGGTAATTTGTCCAAGGGCTTCAAAATCTCAGCTTTTGCAGTATAGTCAGCTGGGGGCATAAAGTCAATGAAGCTTAAGCTTCAGGGAACCTCAGCTGGACAAGCTTTTTCCAAAGCCTTGTACTGCCTTGTATTTATATGTTCTTTCTTATAGACAGCCCAACCAAACCCACTACTGTCAAGTTGATTGAGACTTATAGCGACCCTATAGGGTTTCCAAGGCTGTAAATCTTTAAGAAAGTAGATTGCCACATCTTTCTCCTGAGGAGCAGCTGGTGGGTTCCAACTGCAGACCTTTTGGTTAGCAGCTGAGCTTTTTAACCACTGCGCCACCAGGGCTCCTTCTTATAGAGAGCTGTTGTTGTTAAGTTTCGTGGAGTCAATTCCAACTCACAGAGATCCTGTGTGCAACAGAACGAAACACTACCTGGTCCTGTGCCAACCTCACAATCCTTGCTATATTTGAGCCCATTGTTGTAGCCACTGTGTCAATCCATCTCGTTGAGGGTCTTCCTCTTTTTCCCTCACCCTCTACTTTAGCAAGCATGATGTCCTTCTCCAGGGACTGCTCCTTCCTGATAACATGTCCAAAGTATGTAAGACAAAGTCTCACCATCCTTGCTTCTAAGGAGCATTCTGGCTGTACTTTTTCCAAGATACATTTGTCTGTTCTTCTGGCAAAAAAAAAAAAAAAAAAAAGGCATTGCCATTGAGTTGGTTGCAACTCTTAGTGACCCTATAGGACAGAGTAGAACTGCCACATCGTGTGTCCAAGGAGTGACTGGTGGATTCTAACTTCCTACCTTTTGGACAGCAGCTACGGCTCACTTTAGCTCTTAACCACTGCGTCACCAAGGAATGATATATTCGATATTCTTTGCCAACACCATAATTCAAAGACATCAATTCTTCTTCAGTCTTCCTTATTCATTGTCCAGCTTTCGCATGCATACGAGGTGATTGAAAATATCATGGCTTCGGTCAGGTGCACCTTAGAGTTCAAAGTGAACTCTAAAAATACTTTAAAGAGGTCTTTTGCATCAGATTTGTCCAGTGCAATGTGTGATTTGATCTCTTGACTGCTGCTTCCATGGGCGTTGATTGTGGATCTAAG